>NC_134398.1:193199720-193491308 GCF_050003625.1 Haematobia irritans | reverse complement strand
AAAAAAAAATATACCCCACCAAGATGGTCAAGAAGATTGTCTTTTGATTAATTATTTGTAATATCGAGGGTAATCAAGCTCGGAGAATTCAAAATCGTTTCTGGTTGGAAATTAAGAAAAGGCGGAGTGATATATCTGCAATTACATTAGTATCATTTGAATTATCTCTACCCTATATCATTAGAATTATCTTTTAATCATCATATTTTATTTATTTCCACCATTTCTTTCAACATATGGTTACTACAATCCATCTAGATTTAATTACAAATACGGTGTCCTTTCCAAGTTACAAGCGCTTGTCAACGAAGGAACATGACATAAAGACCGTGAGTATACCAAAGATTAAACTTTCTTAAATTAAACATTTGTTAAATCCTGTATATTACAAGTAGTAGTACAATTCTTTTTGTTAATTTTGTCAGACATATCGTCTAAACATTAAGATTTATTCCTTTCAGCCATATTATTCTATTAACACCTTTGTCTCAACATTATAAAATTTTAACTTTCCTGATACATTTTCCAACATTTAAGTTTTCAATCCACCTTTTTTTATTTTACTGGTACATTTTCTTATAATTTCAATGAAGTATGTTTGTTTATAATAAATTTAATTAAAGATGACTCGCTAGGTTTTTTTGTATCATTTTCACAAAAATGAAGCCATAATTGGTTAAGTCGCACAGTGGACCGATGTTTTAACGCATCGAGCAAGGATGGGAGGGTATAAGAGGAAGGACTAACTACACCATTAGTTCTTCCAAAATATAGGCATTTCTGTTACCCTGTGAATTTTGTTTTGTTTCATTTTTTTGTTTTAACATGGCAATCCTTTAACAAGAGCTACCTAAAATTTATTAATTTATGTTAACTGGCCGAAATCTATACCTTATGGAAAGAACACCCCCCATTGCCCTGAGCAAGGCCGGCATTATAGGTAGCACCCTCACATAAGGTATAGTATTTGAAAGAGAAGGGTCGTTACAGATGGCAGGTGTCAAGCGTGAGGCCCGGCAATTCGGATTTGGAAAAGCGAAAGCCTAACTGAATATTTTTCCTGAATTTTGTACTAATAGAACTTGAAAAAGAAATTTAATTTGATTTTTTAAATAAACGATTTCACCGATTTATTCGCGTTTTCCCTTGACCAAATTTTGACCGTATCACCCTTTACTATAATTTCTGTGATTGAAGACATTTCAATTAAAAAATTAATTGGATCAATTAATTTCGTGATTGAACTAGAATTTTTTTTTATGTGTACAGTAGATAGGGTCACGGCCTAAAGGAAAAAAGTTGATACGGTCACCCCCCGGTTTTGTAGCATATTCGAAGACAATTTCAGAACACCAAAACTTTTTTTTGGGCACCCTACGACCCCCCGAAATACAATTTATTGTGCTGTGTCGTCATTTGAAATTACGTCGTAGTCAGATGTTGAAAGGCAGAAATGCTGCCAATGTGTAAGCAGCATAACGATAAAAGCAAAAGTTTCATATTTTGTGAAGATCTTTATAATGGTTATCAGAAATGGGCATCATAGGGGTATACGAAGCGAAATAAAAAAATTAAAAATTAAATTTGACGTCGGAGTCAAAAATGACCAATGCACGAAATATAGCCCCTGATCAACCACGAACAACGATATGCGTTTCTTTTCGATCGGACTTCAAATGACGACACAGCACAATAAATTGTATTTCGGGGGGTCGTAGGGTGCACGAAAAAAAAATTTTTGGTGTTCTGAAATTGTCTTCGAATATGCTACAAAACGTGAGGGTGACCGCATCAACTTTTTTACGTGACCCTATCTAGTGTATAGTGCTTCAATATTGGCCATTTTCATGATAATATTCGACATTTAGTTGACACCACGGTCCGATATGAATACAAGCGGGGAGTGACCATCGATGCTTCAGCGGTTTAGAAATGATAACCAGCTGCAAATTGGTTGCAATACATATCAGCCACAATGTAGTCAACCCTATTCAACCTCAAAGTTTCCTTAATTTTTTCCCTTTGGCGTATACTTTCTAACCCACATATTTTTTCTCGAAGTTCGTTTCGCTATATACCAAAGAATTTAGGAAACTTTTATTTTTAATTGAAAAATTCCCTATGCAAAAAAGGACATCCTTTTATTACTAACCGAAATGCCTAACTCATGTCATCTCTAAACCACAACAATAAAATATTTACCCAAATCTTGACATATGACGTATTCATATTGGTTTGTGGTTAATCAGACATCAGGCCATCATTGACTTGTTGGGCCTAAAACGCCAGGCACTGTCCATGACTGGCATAAATGAATGGGCTGAGATGCTAGACAAAGGAAAAATGTCATCAATCACTTTTAATTGTTTGCCATTCTCCACGCAATAAGGACCAGTCAAAATGGAGAGTATTTGAAGAAGGTCATTCAAACTACGAAGACGATGTGTTTTGGTTGGGATGTGAATGGTGTTGATGACTTATTTCTGGTACTTCAAGAGTAATGTTGAGTTGTTTGATTTTGGGGATTTTTCTACAAACTTAATCATAAAATATATCTCTGAGCCAAGCTAACTCAATCGTGGATTAGTATTTGAGTGGTATTCATTATATGAAAGAATCCATCGTTTACAGAATCCCAAAGCTGTTTAATTTTGCTAAAGATATTAATATATTGGTTTATAGAATAAGGCAGAGTATATCATTGTTAACTTATTTACACTAAAAAAAAATCTCTTGTAATCTTGGAGGCTGTAGTCCAATAATAAAGCTATCTTGCTTAACTTTTGCGTAAACTCTTTTTATACACACCACCATAGAATGTTGATGGGGGCAGGGCTGTGGGAGCCGGAGCTGGAGCCGGAGTCGGAGTCTTGGAGTCTTGGAGTCGGAGTCGGAGTCTTGGAGTCTTGGAGTCGGAGTCTGAAGATTTTGCTGGAGTCGGAGTCGTAAAAATTTTGCTGGACTCCGACTCCGGCTAAACCAAATTTTTTAAAACACTTCACATTTTTGTAACTAAGCAAGTTTTTACGCAAATTAGTTTCCATTGGGTTATTCATTCGATCAATGTACAGCATGATTGTAAATGAAAATCAACTTCCAATGACGGCTATCCTTTTATGTTTCCTAGAATGTTTGACTAGCAAATGGGCTGGATCGATATATTTTAACCCTCTAATGCCCAAGCCCGCCTTTAGGCGGTCTTCATTTTGTAAGGTGCTTTTAGTAAAACACACCTTAAAACAACAAAAATGGGTAAAATAAAAAGAAAACTTAGTTGAAACTGTTCAAGAGACTTTGCAGCATATACTGAATTTTACCGTGTAAATTTTTCTTGTTTACTTTTCCTACTTTCGTGTCGTTAACATTGAAAAATTAATCAGTTGGCCAAAAAATTGGGGCATTAGAGGGTTAATGCCCATATCAATTTATTTGAAATATTTCGAACAATCGAAATTATTATTTTTTTTTAATTTTATTTTAAGGCCATATAAATATGTAAAATATTGACAGAAATTTTTTTCAAAGTTGTTTTTTATAGAAAATTTTGTCAAAATGTTATTTCTATAAAAAGTTTTGTCAAAATTTTATTTGTATAGCAAATTTTGTCAAAATTTTATTTCTATAAAAACTTTATTCAAAATTTTATTACTATAGAAATATTTTTTTCTATAGAAAATTTAGTCAAAATTTTATTTTTATAGAAAACTGAGTCAAAATTTTGTTTCTATAGAATATTTTGCAAAATTTTATTTCTATAGAAAATTTTGCGCAATTTTGTTTGTTACACAACATTTTTTTCAAAATTTTATTTCTATTGATAATTTTATTTCCATAAAAATTTAAGTCAAAATTTTATTTCTATAAAAAATTTTGCCAACATTTTATAGTAATAGATTTTTTATTAGAAAATTTGGTAAAAATTTTATTTCTATAGAAAATTTTGCCAAAATTTTATAGTAATAGATTTTTTTATTAGAAACTTTGGTCAAAATTTTATTTCTATAGAACATTTTGTCAAAATTTTATTTCTATCGAAAATTTAGTCAAAATTTTGTTTCTGTAGAATATTTTGCAGAATTTTATTTACTACATAAAAATATTTCTACAATTGTATTTTTATTGATAATTTTATCAAAATTTTATTTCTATAAGAAAAAATTGTCAAATTTGATTGCTATAGCAAATTTTCTCAAATTTTTTTTCTTACTGATGCTCACTGATACTCACTGCTTTAAAAAATGTATTCAAAATTTTATTACTATAGAAATATTTTTTTCTATATAAAATTTAGTCAAAATTTTATTTCTATAGAAAATTTATTCAAACTTTTGTTTCTATAGAAAATTTTGAGGACATTTTATTTCCATAGAAAATTTTGAAAAATTTTGTTTGTTACACATTTTTTTTAAATTGTATTTCTATTGATAAATTTTTCAAACTTTTATTTCTATAAAAAATTTTGCCAAATTTTATTTCTATAAAAATTTTATTCAAAATTTTATTTTTATGTATTTGGTCAAAATTTGATTTCTATAGAAAATTTTGCCAAAATTTTATTTCTATAGAAAATTTAGTCAAAATTTTATTTACTAGAAATTTTTTTTTTCCAAAATTGTGTGCTCACTTATACTCACTGCTATGTCGAAAACTTGTAGAAATGACTCAAATTTTCAATTTTCAAATGAATGAATCATAAATGCATTTTTGAGAAATAGTCTAAACAATTATAAATATTTCCCAAATATTGCCCGAGATTTTGTAGAAGTCTGATTTGAGATTTTATCAAAATGTAGATCTAAATACAAAGTTGTGCAGAGTATATTATAATCGGCCCGCCCGACTTTAGACTTTCCATGCATTTTTATTATACCCACCACCATAGAATGGTGACGGGGGTATAATAAGTTTGTCATTCCGTTTGTAACACATCGAAATATCGATTTCCGACTATATAAAGTATATATATTCTTGATCAGGGAGAAATTCTAAGACGATATAACGATGTCCGCCTGTCCGCTTGTCTGTCTGTTGTAATCACGCTACAGTCATCAATAATGAAGCAATCGTGCTGAAATTTTGCACAAGCTCGTCTTTTGTCTGCAGGCAGGTCAAGTTCGAAGATGGGCTAGATCGGTCCATGTTTTGATATAGTCCCCATATAAACCGACCTCCCGATTTGGGGTCTTGGGCTTATAGAAATCGTAGTTTTTATCCAATTTGCCTGAAATGTGAAATCTAGAGGTATTTTATGACCATAAAGAGGTGTGCCAAAAATTGTGAGTATCGGTCCATGTTTTGGTATAGCCCCCGTATAGACCGATCTCCCGATTTTACTTCTTGGGCTTATAGAAACCGCAGTTTTTATTCAATTTACTTGAAATTGGAAATTTAGAGGTACTTTATGACCATAAAGAGGTGTGCCAAAAATGGTCAGTATCGGTCAATATTCTAGTAGAGCCCCCATATAGAACGATCTCCCGATTTTATTTGTTGGGCTTATAGAATCCGTAGTTTTTATCCACTTTGCCTGAAATTGGAAATCTAGAGGTATTTTGGGACCATAAAGAGGTGTGCCGAAAATGTTGAGCATAGATTCATGTTTTGGTATAGCCCCCGTATAGACCGATTTTCCGATTTTACTTCTTGGGCTTCTAGAATCCGAAGTTTTTATTTAATTTACCTAAAATTGGAAATCTAGATGTATTTTAGGATCATAAAGAGGTGAGCCAAAAATGGTGAGCATCGGTCCATATTTTGGTATGGTCCCCGTTTAAACCGACCTCCCTATTTAACTCCTTAGGTTTGTAGAAATCGTAGTTTTTATCCGATTTGCCTGAAATTGTACATATTCTGGTATTTAAGGCTCACAAAAACGTGTATCGGATTAAGTTTTTATCGGTCCATTTGATAATGCCTCCATGTAGACCGATTTCACTTCTTGAGGGTATAGAAAACGCACTGATCATGAAAATTGCTTGAAACTCAATGTAAAATTTCCAGATTTTACTCCTCGGGTGAAAATCTACAGATTTAAGATTTAAAATTAAGACGTTATTTTATAATTTTCTTACACACTTACAAGAGATGTTAATGATTCCTCTAAAACTCAAACAAAAATGGTTCATATAAATCCAGAATCTGATATAGTTTTCATACGTAAAATCTTTAAATTTATCTTCGTGAAGTGCACTGGTTGAACTGCTCTGCTTGATCTGTTCTCAAACCCCCCTGGAATTTCAAAGGAAACCTTAATATTTGATTCATGGTAGTGGGTATTTAAGATTCGGCCCGGCCGAACTTACATGTTTTTTGTCTTCAAGCAGGTTAAGTTCGAAGATGGGCTATATCGGCCCATGTTTCTGTATAGCCCCCATACAAACCAACCGCCATATTTGGGGTCTTGAGCTTCTAGAAACCGTATTTTCTATCCGATTTGCCTGAAATTGGAAACCTAGAGGTATTTTAGGACCATAAATAAGTGCGCCCATATAGACCGATCTGCCAATTTTACTTCTTGGCCGTCTAGAAACTGTATTTTCTATCCGATTTACCTGAAATTGAAAAATCTAGAGATGTTTTTTCTATAAAAAATATTGTCAAAATATTATTTCTATAGAAAATTTTGTCAACATTTTATTTCTATAGAAAATTTTGTCAATATTTTATTTCTAAAGAAAATTTTGTTAAAATTTTATTTCTGTAGAAAATTTTGTCAAAATTTTATTTCTATAGAAAATTTTATCAAAATTTTATTTCTATAGAAAATTTTGTCAAAATTGTATTTAAAAAAAATTTATTTCTACGGAAAATTTTGTCAAAATTTTATTTCAAGAGAAAATGTTGTTCAAAATTTTGTCAAAATTTTATTTCTATAGAAAATTTTGTCAAAATTTTATTTCTACAGAAAATTTTGTCAAAATTTTATTTCTATAGAAAATTTTGTCAAAATTTTATTTCTATAGAAAATTTTGTCAAAATTTTATTTCTATAGAAAATTTTGTCAAAATTGTATTTCTACAGAAAACTTTGTCAAAATTTTATTACTATAGAAAATTTTGTCAAAATTGTATTTCTGTAGAAAATTTTTTCAAAATTTTATTTCTATAGAAAATTTTGTAAAAATTTTATTTCAATAGAAAATTTTGTCAAAATTTTATTTCTATAGAAAATTTTGTCAAAATTGTATTTCAAGAGAAAATTTTGTTCAAAATTTTATTTCTATAGAAAATTTTGTAAAAATTTTATTTCAAGAGAAAATTTTGTTCAAAATTTTGTCAAAATTTTGTTTCTATAGAAAATTTTGTTAAAATTTTATTTCTATAGAAAATTTTGTTAAAATTTTATTTCTATAGAAAATTTTGTTAAAATTTTATTTCTATAGAAAATTTTGTTAAAATTTTATGTGTATATAAAATTTTGTCAAAATTTTATTCCTATAGAAAATGTTGTCAAAAAATTTTTTTTCATTATTGTTGTTTTTGATTTCATCTTAAAGCCATGCATTGACTAAACTACAAGTGTAGCTTAACCAACAGAGGAAAAGTATGCTTGTCAAATTTATTTCGGCAAAGCCTTATAGACTGCAAGATGGTTGGATGTACAGCTGTTTCGGAATTACCACATTCCTCATCAACATCATCTACTTGCAGCAAAACTATCAACCAGATCAGTATAAATTCGGGTAATTCACTCAACCCAAAGTGAACTACGCTTGAACCTACCGAAAAAAGGTTTGATAGTCGGCTACTGCCCAAAACAAATTTGCAAGCATATCTTTTTCTTTTGCCAAACTCAAATCATCGATTTGAATGTAGTTGGCTGGGTTTGTTTTTGAGCGTGCTTCCTCTATCTTAATTCGTTTTGTTTGTTATTGTTGGTTTCTCTTCAATCATTATTGTTGTTTTTGATTTCAGCTTAAAACCATGCATTGACTAAACTACAGGTGTAGCTTAACCAACAGAGGAAAAGTATGCTTGACAAATTTATTTCTATAGAAAAAATTTTCACAATTTTATTTCTATAGAAAATTTTGTCAAAATTTTATTTCTATAGTAAATTTTGTAATTTTTTTTCTATAGAAAATTTTTGTGAATTTTTTTTATAGAAAATTTTTATCAAAATTTTATTTCTATAAAAAATTGTGTCAAAATTTTATTTCTATAAAAAATTTTGTCAAAATTTTATTTCTATAGAAAATTTTGTTAAAATTTTACTTCTATAGAAAGTTTTGTTAAAATTTTTTTTCTATAGAAAACTTTGCAAAATTTTATTTCTATAAAAAATTTTGTCAAAATGTTGTTTTTATAAAAAATTTCGTCAAAATTTTATTCAAAAAATTTTGTCAAAATTTTATTTCTATGGAAAATTTTGTCAACATTTTATTTCTTAAGAAAATTTAGTCGAAATTTTATTTCTATGGAAAATTTTGTCAAAATTTTATTTCTATGGAACATTTTGTTAACATTTTATTTCTATAGAAAACTTTGGCAAAATGTTATTTCTATAAAAAAATTTGTAAAAATTTTATTTCTGTAGAAAATTTAGTCAATATTTTATTTCTATAAATTTTTTTTTTAAATTTTATTTCCATAGAAAATTTTGTAATTTTTTTTCTTTAGAAAATTTGGTGCATTTTTTTCTATAGAAATTTTTTTGAAAATTTTTTGTGTTTAACTACACACAAAAAAATAAAATATGAATTTGTACATAAATGTGTACATTTTTGAAAATTTATGGACTCATTCATGAAATAGATGTATTTTTTTATTCGTAAATAATTGTTAGCAATTTTTAATATTGCGCATGGTTTCTTCCATAAAATTAATGAAACTTTACATAATATATCCAAAAATACTGGTTTTCTCTTAGCATGAGAGAGCCACAGCATAGAGTTACTCTCATATGTATACAATACAAGCATACAATAAAAGAGAAAAACCAAACATAACGTTTTTGAAGGCAACACGTGGCTTTGTTGTGTTAGGTTTTTTCAGTTCAGTTTGAGTCGCCGTCGCGATTTGAAGATTATTTATTGCTGAAAAAGGTTGACGAAATTAAACAATTTTATTAATTAACTGGAAGCATTGGTGCTCATATTTATAAGTAATAAAAAATATTATAAAATGTTGTTTACTCGCAGGACTTTAATGCGGTTTTTAATAAATGGGTTCATACATTTTGGCCAATTAAGAATTAGGGGAAATCGAAAAGAAAAAAGAAAAGAAGAGCTACATTTAATACATGACATTTTTAATATATATTATGTAAAAATACATACTTTTCAATGTCGAAAATTATGTATACTTTATTTATAATATTACAAATTTCATTAATAATATGAATACATTCGTAGTCAATGAAAACCTGTATTTTTTAATTTATGAACTTTTTTCATACAATTTATGAATTCCGTGTTTGGAAAATTTTTTGGAACACTATTCATAAAATAAATGAATATTTTTTTTGTGTGTAAGCCTCTCAGAAGTGGCACTCATTGTCGCCTAAATTTTGTCCACATTTTGGATGGGTCCATTTATGAGAGATGCCTTTTTATGTGATAATATAGCAAACGTCTCATGTCTCCATTTCTGAGGATGTTCCAGTTTGAGAATTTTCACTGTACTTGTTTTGTTCTAAAGGAATTTTTCTTTGACATTATTTAAGTTGTCTAGCCTAAATTTTAAGTTCGATAATCTTTCTTGTTAGTTTCAGTGTATATTTAAAGCCGTAGTATTCCCTCAAAATATCTTTATTTCAAAGAAGTTGCCTTTTGGGCTCCAATTTTTTGTTATTCACTAATGTTAATCACTGCTAATAGTGTCAAATATAGGATAAGCTCCTAAGAGCCTATATACAAAAAAAAAAAAAAAATGTTAAAATACTCCATTTGTCCAGATTGCTTGGTATTATCATATGTAATTTTGTTGCTATGGAGTAAATTTATACTTAGGAAAAGATATATTAAAAATCTCAGGATTATTTACGCCTTAGCAGTAATTTTAGATTCATTTTAAAAGGAACTCTATTTTTCTTTTGTTTTTATTTTTGTATGTGGGGGTTTATTTATTCCCCCAGTTTGAGTGTTGAGGAATGTTTGTTGGTTCATTCATATGTATTAAACAAAATTGTGTTGATGTTTATTTGTTTTAACATTTGCCATAGCAAACAGTGGAAGTGAAGCCTCAAATATTTTTGGTTTATCGTCGTATGCTTTGATGTCGACGTTGAAAATAGGCCTTAAGCATGATTTGCAAAGTAAATACTTTCTAAGACGAAATTTCACCTAATGTCATGCCAGTACAATACAATCTGACTACAGTGTTTGTTTTAATGATGATGGCTGCCTGTAGTTCGGTCTAGTCTCTCCAGAATTGTTTCACACGTTCCGGTCTTTCATGCATTCACTTCATTCAATCTTTCACTCAATGTCATTGTATCCGTTTGTGATATTCTTGAATTTCTGCAAATAGAATTTGTATATATATATATATATATATATATATATATATATATATATATATATATATATATATATATATATATACGAGTATGTACGAGATTTTTCTAATGAAAAACAAAAAACGAATGGAAAAAAATGGACCCCAAAATACAAGAAAGAAATCATCACAAAGAAAAGTATAATAAAGCATCCCATCATTGGAGCCTTTAGATATACATACGAGGGTTGAAGGATAAATATTTTGCTTCACAGCAAAAAACGGGGCGACGAAAAAGTAAAGAAGGTTTTCTTTTTGGATCCGGAAGTGATGAAAAATTGGAGAAGAAGCGATGAGTTTACCATGGGGTTGGAATTTTTATCGCTTCCTAACATTCTAGCTACTTCTGGAGAGGTTCTTTATTATTTATCAAGTTCATAATTGTATATAGCCCCCATATAAGCGACCCCCATATTTCAATTCTGGCTCTCTACGTATCGTGCAAAAAGTCCATATCGATTCGTAATTATTTGTAGACTTACCTATACATAACTTTTTTGTCTAATATATACCACGTATGGACTAACTCACAATTTAGAAAACGATGTTTAGAAGTTTTAAGATACCACAACCCAAGTAATTCGATTGTGGATGATAGTCTTTCGTAGAAGTTTCTACGCATACCTGGTGGAGGGTACACCCAGAGAAGGAATATGATCACCGCAAACATGTTTCAAGAGCAAAATGTTATTTTTGGGTGGTGACCATGTAACATGGTTTTCGCAACCATGTTATTTTCTCGGAAATCATGTATCTAATTTCGGCAAGCAGGTTATATTTGACGAGAAAATAACATTTTAGTGACAAACATGTTACATGGTCACCATACAAAAATAACATTTTGCTCTTGAAACATGTTTGAGGTGATCATATTCCTTCTCTGGGTGTACATAAGATTCGGCCTGGCCGAACTTACTGTCGTATCTACTTGTTTTTTGCTGGGATATTATAAGTTAGTGGATATGTTTGCAACACCCAGAAGGAGACGAGAAAGATATATGGTATCTTTGGCAATATTGCTTATGGCCGTCCACTGAGTCGATCTACCCATGTGAACACAGTTTTGTAATCAAAGTCTAGGTCGCAATTTTGGTCCACTAGACTTCAAATTTGGCACAGGTATGTGTTTTGGGTCAGAATAGAATCCTTTTGATTTTGGAAGAAATCGGTTCAGTTTTAGATATAGCTCCCATATATCGATGTCTACATTCCAAAGTAGTAAGTCTAAAAAATGAATTTTACAGGAAACAAGTTCAAAGTTTTTTTTTTTTTTTATTTCTCAAAAACCTATAAGATAGATATTTTCTTTTTTTCGGTTTTAAAATCATATTTTTTATAATATTTTTTTTTAAGTATGTACGAACTCAAAATAGTGATAGTAGAACATGGCTAAAAATGACTTATATTTACCAATTTAGACCGAACAAAGCTTTTTGCCCTTTTTGGATTGGACATTTTTTAAAACTTTAGTCACAGGCTATGTACAATATTAACCATAACTTTTGATAGAAATGTCCAATAAATTCCAACTTTTGACAGGATGAAATTCAAATCAATCTGAATAAAAAACAGCGAACTCCATCAATACAGGCTAAGTCGACTTAGTGTACTCTGGAATGAGGGCATCGATACGTCTTTCGCTCGATATCTAATAATATGCCGAATTTGGTTGACATTGGTTCAGATTTAGATATAGCTCCCATATATAAAGGGTGATACGGTCAAAATTTGGTCAATATAAACTTGACGTATTTCTTTCAATTTTGCATTTAAAAAACCTGAACACCCCTCTTTTGGAAGGTGTGTGTGTGTAGAATGTTGCTTCTATTTTGATTTTGGAATTCACTCTTCACTTGTCAAAATGCCGTCCAAGCTAGAAGAGCAGCGTATCAAAATTTTGCTCGCGCATCGCGAAAATCCGAGCTACTCGCACGCAAAGCTGGCAAAATCGCTAAAAGTTGCCAAATCAACCGTTACAAATATAATTAAAGTGTATGGGGAACGTTTGTCGACAGCCAGGAAGTCTGGATCGGGGGGGATCGAAAACCGGAAGATGCTGAGACGACAAAGAGAGTTGCCGGTAGTTTCAAGCGAAACCCTAACCTCTCTCTCCGAGATGCCGCAAATAAGCTGGGTGTATCGTCTCCAGCATTCATCGAGCCAAAAAACGAGCCGGACTATCGACTTACAAGAAGGTAGTGACTCCAAATCGCGATGATAAACAAAATACCACGGCCAAAGCGCGATCCCGGAGGCTGTACACGACGATGCTGACGAAGTTTGACTGCGTGGTAATGGACGACGAAACCTACGTCAAAGCCGCCTACAAACAGCTTCCGGGACAGGAGTTTTATACGGCAAAAGGAAGGGGAAAGGTAGCAGATATTTTTAAGCACATAAAACTGTCAAAGTTCGCAAAGAAATATCTGGTTTGGCAAGCCATCTGTACATGTGGCTTGAAAAGCAGCATTTTCATAGCTTCCGAGACTGTCAACCAAGAAATTTACGTGAAAGAGTGTTTGAATAAACGTCTGCTGCCTTTCCTGAAGAAACACGGTTGTTCCGTACTGTTTTGGCCGGATTTGGCATCTTGCCATTACGGTAAAAAGGCCATGGAGTGGTACGCCGCCAACAACGTGCAGGTGGTTCCCAAGGACAAGAACCCTCCCAACACGCCAGAGCTCCGCCCAATTGAGAAATACTGGGCTATTGTCAAGCGGAACCTAAAGAAGACCAAAAAAACTGCTAAGGACGAGCAGCAGTCCAAGGCAAACTGGCTTTCTGCGGCGAAGAAGGTGGACAAGGTGGCTGTACAAAATCTTATGGCAGGTGTCAAGCGTGAGGCCCGGCAATTCGGATTTGGAAAAGCGAAAGCCTAACTGAATATTTTTCCTGCATTTTATACTAATTTAACTTGAAAAAGAAATTTAATTTGATTTTTTAAATAAACGATTTCACCGATTTACACGCGTTTTCCCTTGACCAAATTTTGACCGTATCACCCTTTATCTTTCGCTCGATATGGACTTATATGGCTCCACAAGTCAGAGTTTTACACTGATTTGTTTTAAATTTTCACAGGGACTAGAATTAACGTGCTCGATACATATGCCAATAAATATTTCTCCTGATTGCCACTCATACGACCACAGAGGTCAAAGTTGAAATCCGATTTACGTGAAATTTTGTACAGAAAGTAGAATTAACATTGTAACTAGGCATGGCAAATTTTGTTGTAATCGGTTTAGATATAGATATAGCTTCCATATATATGTTTTTGTGATTTCGGCAAAAATGGTCAAAATATCAAATTTTTCCTTGTACAATCGTCACTCCTATGTCGAAAACTTGTAAAAATGACTCCAATTTTCCTATAGTTATAATTCATATCTATTGACCGATAAATCGTAAAAACACTTTTGCGAAGTTGCCCAGGATAGATAGACTGATATGACGAAATGTTGATGCCAAAAAAATTAACAAAATTTTATTGGTTTGGGGCATTTTCCGAAAATTAATTTCAATTTACTGAACACACATTACACAAAAATGAACACAAAATCGTTCTCTGAAAAATTATCCCTCAAATGTACACCTCATCCTCGTATGTTTATATGCCCAAATAACATATTTGATGAAAACAGTTCTTAGACTCCTTCATTCTCTCTCTCTTTCTCGAAATCATCACATTTAGACAAAAGAAAATAATAAAAATCAAGACGAAATGACGATGAACTGTGAAAATGTATAAGGACATGGTTATAAAAAAACACACACTCACTCACACATATGAAAATAGGGAATAGGAGGTTTGGCCTTATATATGTTTTGACATTTCAGCTGGTGTCTAATCTAATATTCTTTTACTTAAAGCCTATATTAAAATCAATGATGTGACAGCAATAACAAGTCAAGATTTTTTAGAAAAAATACAACAACAACAATAAAAAAATCCTTACACATGTTCTACAACAACCAGAGTGAAGAATAATAGATGGTTTTATTTATATTTTTAGATTGAGTAGAGTTTGCTGAGCTTTTCACAATGATTAAATGAATGAATTTTACATTTGCACAAAAAAGTTATAAAATTAAAGGATAATACGATTTCCATCAAAGTTTTCACTTTATTGTTTGCTAGGGTTTTGGGATTATGTGAAATAGCAAAAAGGCGATCGAATTTTATTATAATTTGGAATAGAAATGCAAAGTAAGTGAAATGTTACATTTTATGACATGGCATCATATTGGCCTTAAGAACCAAAAGACCAATAATTTAAAGGCAATATTGAGAATTGCATGTAAAGTAATTTATTGTAGATGTCTATGGTAGTCAGTCAAGTTTATATTTTCTATATACATTCAAAATAAAAAAGCTAACTGGCTTCAACGGTGATGACTTTTTATTATTTTTAGTGGACTTTTTTTCGTCAACCCTGAGTTTTAGTTTTTATCAGGTCAATCCTGATAAAATCTAAGTGGTCATAAAAAGAAAATAGAACATTTTGACTCTAATATAAAGGCTGTGATATTAATTCCGAGCCATATACCATCAAATTTTTTCAGGAATCGACTCAGCTTTAAATCTAGGTCCTCTAAAATTAAAATCAGAATACAGATCTTATTTATTGAATTCTCCATTTCCGGGGCAAATCTAATAAAAACTGGGTTCTATAAGCCCAAGAAGTCAAATCGAGGGCACCGGGCTAAATAACGGCTATACCAAAACATGGACAGATACACAGTATATTCGTCGCTGTTGTTTGTGGTTCTAAATTACCCCTAGATTACCAATTTCAGGCAAATCGGATACAAACTATTACAAATGTCGACGTCTCTATGAGAAAAATTCTTCATAGATGTTCTGACATGATCGTGTCAAAGGCACAGATGGTCGCATCCCCCTTTTGAAACATAAAAATTGGCTGGAAAGAAATATGATATTTGAAGAAAATCCCAGAGATATTCTGGCAAGGGCGTGCTAATGATACAGATGGTTAGGACTTCGGCAATAATCCTTTGGAGGCATCGATGCAGACCGACTGAGTTGTCATCACACAAAAGTTGTGTAAACGTTTGGTAACGTTACCATACAATAAAAATTTTAAACCAAACAAGTATATACGGCCGTAAGTTCGGCCAGGCCGAAGCTTATGTACCCCCCACCATGGATTGCGTAGAAACTTCTACTGAAGACTGTCATCCACAATCGAATTACTTGGGTTGCGGTAACTTTTGCCGATGATAAGGTATCTTAAAACCTCCTAATACCGTAATATATACCACGTAGTCCATCCGTGGTATATATTAAACTTAAAATTGCCGATTAAATACGTATATAATTAAATTTGACAAAATTTTCTATTGAAACAACATTTTGACAAAATCAAATTTTGACAACATTTTCTATAGAAGTAAAATTTGGACAAAATGTTCTATAGAAATACGATTTTAACAAAATTTTCTATAGAAATAACATTTTGACAAAATTTTCTATAGAAATAAAATTTTTACAAAATTTTCAAAAGATTTAAAATTGTGACAACATTTTCTATAGAAATAAAATTTGACAAAATTTTTATAGGAATAAAATTTCGACAAAATTTTCTATAGAAATAAAATTTTGCTACATTATTTTTGCTCCAGTGGCAAGCATGATTATGAACCGCTATGGACCAATTTTTTGTGATTGGGGATGGGCTATATATAACTATAGACCGATATGGACCAATTTTGGCATGGTTATTAGCGGCCATATACTAACACCACGTACCAAATTTCAACCGGATCTGATGAATTATGCTCCTCTAAGGGGCTCTGGGGTTCAAATCTGGGGATCGGTTTATATGGGGGCTATATATAATTATGGACTGGTATGGACAAATTTTTGCATGGTTGTTAGAGACCATATACTAATACCATGTACTAAATTTCAGCCGTGTCGGATGAAATTTGCTTCTCTTTGAGGCTCCGCAAGCCAAATCTGGGGATCGGTTTATATGGGCGTTATATATAATTATGGACCGATGTGGACCAATTTTTGCATGGTTATTAGAGACCATATACTAACACCATGTACCAAATTTCAGCAGGATCGGATGAAATTTGCTTCTGTTAGAGCAATCGTAAACCAAATTTGGGGGTCCGTTTATATGGGGGCTATAATTAAAAGTGGACCGATATGGACGAATTTTTGCATGATTGTTAGAGACCATATACTAACACCATGTACCAAATTTCAGTCTGATCGGATGAAATGTGCTTCTCTTAGAGCAATCGCAAGCCAAATTTGGGGGTCCGTTTATATGGGGGCTATACGTAAAAGTGGACCGATATGAACCAATTTTTGCATGGTTGTTAGAGACCATATACTTACACCATGTACCAAATTTCAGCCGGATCGGATGGAATTTGCTTCCCTTAGAGCAATCGCAAGCCAAATTTGGGGGTCCGTTTATATGGGGGCTATACGTAAAAGTGGACCGATATGGCCCATTTGCAATACCAGCGTGATTTCAACAGACGGACGGACGGACATGCTCAGATCGACTCAGAATTTCACCACGACCCAGAATATATATACTTTATGGGGTCTTAGAGCAATATTTCGATGTGTTACAAACGGAATGACAAAGTTAATATACCCCATCCTATGGTGGAGGGTATAAAAATAACATCTGCACTGCTTGCAAATCCCAATAGTTAACGCCCATAGATCGAATGTATTTCGCTGGCAATTTGTCAAATAGCCCAAGTTGTTGATCGTGAAGTTGAAGGCTGAGGTGAGCTTTCCGCGTTTGCAGAACGTATATCCCTCCCATGATCTTTAGTAGGGAGAACATTCCATACATTTTAACCAAAAAACATTATCTTTACTTTGTTATGTACGTAAATTTCGATGGATGACTTCGTATAGCGAATACACTCTTCAGACCATTTGTGCAGCAGCCATAGATTGTTGTTCTTTGTGACTATACTCCACTTGGGTCCTTTCTCTTCTGAACGCAGGTACCTTCAGATCCCGAACGTTCTCAGTCATTAGACAGTTCTTGTTCATAAGAGAAAAGATCTGTTTAGTGGATTATCTTTTAAAGTAAATGGCGCCCAACGTGAAGTATATCATGGTTATATCTATAATAAAACATCCCCAACTAAAATCTCAAGTGCTGAGCTTCTACATCTGCATCTGCTGCATGATTGCCTTCTCTCAAACCGAAGACACCCTTAGGCACCAAGCAGTAAAAATTTCCAAAAGTTATCCGGTATTTTTAACGTTGCATTTGACTACATCGTGTGTGCCTCCCATGGTTTTGCGTTCTCTAAATTCACTTCTCTATGTTTCCTAGCTGTTATTGCCAGTTCACTTACTTATACGTTCCCTCTTATTCTAGGATGTCCCTGCACCCATATTACTCGGATTCTGCCATATTCAGATCAATCGTTGATCATGTTTTTGCATTCCAATACGGTTCGCGAAAGGACCGTAATGTCTGCTATTGCCTGCATTGCCATCCGACAATCTATGCGAATGTTAACGTTTGTAAAACATCGAAATATTGCTCTAAGACCCCATAAAGTATATTCTGGGTCGTGGTGAAATTCTAAGTCGATCTGAGCATGTCCGCCCGTCCATCTGTTGAAATCAAGCTACCTTCCGAACGAAACAAGCTATCGACTTGAAACTTGGCACAAGTAGTTGTTATTGATGTAGGTCGGATGGTATTGCAAATGGGCCATATCGGTTCACTTTTTCGTATAGCCCCCATATAAACGGACCCCCAAATTTAGTTTTCGGATCCTCTAAGAGAAGCAAATTTCATCCGATCCTGCTGAAATTGGGTACATTGTGTTAGTATATGGTCCCTAACAACCATGCAAAAATTGATGCACATCGGTCCATAATTATATATAGCCCCCATATAAACCGATCCCCCGATTTGGCTTGAGGAGCCTCTAGGAGAGACAAATTTCATCCGATCCTTTTGAAACTTGGTACATGGTGTAAATATATGGTCTCCAACAACTAAGCAAAAATTGGTCCACATCGGTCAATAATTATATATAGCCCCCATATAAACCGATCCCCCGATTTGGCTTGCGGACCCTCTAAGAGAAGCAAATTTCATCCGATCCGGCTGAAATTTGGGACATGGTGTTAGTATATGGTCTCCAACAACTAAGCAAAAATTGGTCCACATCGTTCAATAATTATATATAGCCCCCATATAAACCGATCCCCCGATTTGGCTTGTGGAGCCTCTAAGAGAAGCAAATTTCATCCGATTCGGCTGAAATTTGGGACTTGGTGTTAGTAAATGGCCCCTAATGACCATGCAAAAATTGGTCCACATAGGTTCATAATTATATATAGCCCCAATATAAACCTATCACCAGTTTTAACCTCCGGAGCCACTTGGATGACCAAAATTCATCTGATTCAGTTGAAGTTCGGTACGTGGTATTAATATGTGGCCTCAAACACCCATGCAAAAATTGGTCGAAATCGGTCCATAATTATATGTATAGCCCCCATATAAACCGATCCCCAGATTTGATCTCCGAAGCCCTTTGGAAGAGCAAAATTGATCCGATTTGGTTGAAATTTGGTACGTGATTTTAGTATATGGTATCCAACAACCATGCAGGAATTGGTTCATATCAGTCCAGTTTTGACCTCCGGTGCCTTTTGGAGAAGCAAACTTCATCCGATCTGGTTGAAATTTGGTACGTGGTGGTAGTATATGATATTTAACAACCATGCCAAAAATGGTCCATATCAGTCCATAATTATATATAACCCCCATATAAACCGATCCCGAGGTTTGGTTTTGGAGCCTCTTGGTGGAGCAAATTTCATCCGAGTCAGTTGAAATTTGGTACATTGTGCTAGTATATGACAGTTAACAACCATGCCTAACTAGGTCCATATCGGCCTATAGTTATATATAGCCCTCAGATAAATCGATCCCCAATCACACAAAAATTGGGTCATATCAAGGTCATAATTGTACGTAGCCCCAATATAAGCGAACCCCCATATTTCAATTCTGGCTCTCTACGTACCGTGCAAAAGTCCATATCGATTTGTGAATCTCGAAAATCTTGCAAAATATCAGCCAAATCGGTTCAGATTTAGATATAGCTCCCATATATATCTTTCGTCCGATTTAGACTCATAAGACCACGGAGGCCAAAGTTTACTACCGATCTTCGTGAAATTTTGCACAGAGGGTAGAATTGACATTCTACCAATGCTTGGTAAATTTTATTGAAATCGGTTCAGATTTAGATATAGCTCACATATATATCTTTCGGCCGATTTGGATTTATATGGTCTCAAAAGCCAGAGTTTTGCCGTGATTTGCTTTAAATTTTGCACAAGGGCTACGTTAAGTGTGTCAAATTTTGTTAAAATCGGTTCAGATTTAGATATAGCTCACATATATATCTTTCGGCCGATTTGGATTTATATGGTCTCAAAAGCCAGAGTTTTGCCCTGACTTACTTCAAATTTTGCACAAGCGGTACTTTTAACGATACTATTGTATGTGCCAAATATGGTCAAAATCGATTCAGATTTAGATATACCTCCCATATATATCTTTCGTCCGATTTGAACTTATATGGCCCCAAAATCCAGGGTTTTTGCTTCAAATTTCGCACAAGGAGTACGTTTAGCAGTATCGGTAATTGTGCCAAATTTGGTTGGAATCGGTTCAGATTTAGATATGGCTCCCATATATATCTTCCGTCCGATTTGCACTCATATGACCAGGGGGCCAAAGTTATACTCCCATTTACGTGAAATTTCGCATAGATAGCAGAATTGTTATTCTAACTATACATGTCAAATTTAGTCAAAATCGATTCAGATTATATATAGCTCCCATATATACGTACACCAGAGTTGGGAAAATATGGTAGACTGTTACACATTTTAGACCCATTTCCAATGGAAGTTTCCTCCAATTAACAGGATAGCGTTAGTCGATTTATATTTTAATTCTAGAGATTTTGTAGAAGTAAAAAGATTGTCTCCTTTATATAGCTTCATGCAAATGAGATGGTAACACAAATTTTGGCCTACATAGGGGTGAATGGTATAATATAGTCGGCCCCGCCCGACTTTAGACTTTACTTACTTGTTCTATTTCGTTTAGGGAGAATTTCATCACCTATATTATTTATGAGTGCTGGCCGAGTTTGAGTTTACGCCTTGCGTTACCAAAGAAATATGTCCAAATCTTTGATTAATATCGTAACGCAATTTTCCGTTATCCAACGATATGTTTCCTATTTGGCAGATGTACATTACAAAGCTTTTAACCTAATCTTTTGATACGATTGAACTTCCTCTAATCTATTTCCAAGTATTGGAAGGACAGAGAGAGAGAGAGAGACCATAGAAAATATTCGAATTGAATTGATTATTCCGGATATAGTTGTTGTACTTTTCCTCCCCCAAAACTTTGCTGAACAAAAACATATGACTTACAATCGAAGTTAAGGATTTGAATATCAATAGGATCTCGTATATCTCCCATTGTCATGTAATCACCCTATTGTAAAATGCTTATGGGAATAGAATTTCCAACTGGCAAGTGTTTCTTTCCTGCTCCTAGAGTATGCATTTCACTGAAAATAAACATAATTTGCATATTGCCCAAAGACGTTTTTATTTCTATTGACTCTTCTCTTTGTGGTTCTCTCAATATCCCTTAGAATAATTTCAGTGAAGTGGTTTATGTATCACTTTTGGAATGTTATTCGAGTAAGGGGTAGAGTTTTTTGGAGATTACCCAAATATATTTCATTTTTTTGATGATTCTGATATTTTTGTCCGTTAACACGAAAAAAAATTGGTAATTATTTCAAAAAACCTTTCTGTGAGTAAAAATTTTTCTAACCTTTAGAAGAGAATTTTTCGATGTTTATTAGAAGGCATGACTCGAGGATAACTTTTCAAAATGAACAAAATAAGAGTCGACTTTTTAATTCTGATTACAATCCTTAGTAGAAATTTTTTTTCAAATTTTGAAGAAAACGAAAATATACTATTAAAATTTTTTGATTCTCATTACAACTCATTTTAAGCAAATAATACTCGTACATCTTACATATCATACCAATATCACAAAATATGTATTAAACTGAATAATAAATAAATTTAGTAGATAATTTAAAATACATCTGTTTCCCTGTTTAGGATATACGATATACTTCAAATAAGTTCATCGATACAATTCGTGGGTTTCCTTGTCATGGTTTCTTTTTTGTTCCATGATAAGGACCCAAGGTCCAACTAAACAGTTTTTTTACCCTCAAAACGGCAGCAAAAGTTCAGAAGGGCAAAAATGAAAAGGAGCATAAATGCCAGCAATATGGTTTGTTTTAAGCTTATCACGTTCACATGTTAATAAAATAAAATCTAAAGCCACAACAAACGTCACTGAAGGCAAAGCTGTAGCTGCTCCGGCTGATGTTGTCATACTCGTGGTCCTTTTAGTACATCAATTGATTCAAAAGGATAACAAAAGCTACGTGAAGACATGAAAGGGGTTCATGGCACGCGTGGTGGACACGGATGCGTTGGTGTGTTTAAACTGATGATAAATCCATGTTTTGGCCAAAACAAATGGTTTAAACCAAAAGGGATTTCAGTTTCTTTTATCTTCGGGGATGAAAACTCTTGCAGCATTTTTGGCCCTTTTGTTTGAACATCCTTTTTATTTTTTTTTGTTTAGTGGAGTATTTTTTCAAAGCATTTGTTTAAAATAAGACATTTTCTAATCTTTTTATGATGTTATTATAACGCCCCAAAACTGGCTGCACAGAAAACAAAAAACAAACAGAGCAAAGGGATAATGCCTTATTTCTTTGTTGGTTATTGTTGCTGGCATTGGGGAAGAGAGATGGACAAAAATAAATATCGTGAATTTTTTTGTTTCCCCCTTTCATTGAAGAAATTTTGAAAGAAACAAAAAATTGAACCGGATAACATCATTTTGTGTTCCGTCTTTCCAGGCTTTTGACCAAGAAAATTATGTTTGTCGAAACCATAATAAGTATGAATGGGTTTCGTTTTAAGTACTAAAAACATTAGATATGCCCTACACTATGATATACTTTGAATTTGCTTAAATGTGTGTATCAGCATTTTTGTTCCTTAGTACCACTTCTGCTCTTCTACCCATTATTTTATAGCGTTTTTATAGAGAGTGCAATGAGTTCATAGTTCCATTTGAAATACATCTAAATGCCTACTAGAGCTTGATCGAAGGATGGCCATCAATATTATGGTTGCCATATTTATAGAAATAAAATTTGAAAAATGTTCTATAGAAATAAAATTTTGACAAAATTTTCTATAAAAATAAAATTTTAACAAAATTTTCAATAGAAATAAAATTTTGACAAAATTTTCTATTGAAATAAAATTTTGACAAAATTTCCTTTAAAGATAAAATTTTGACAAAATTTTCTAAAGAAATAAAATTTTGACAAAATTTTCTAAAGAAATAGAATTTTGACAAAATTTTCTAACGAAATAAAATTTTGACAAAATTTTCTAAAGAAATAAAATTTTGACAAAATTTTCTATAGAAATAAAATTTTGGCAAAATTTTCTACAGAAATAAAATGTTGACAACATTTTCTAAAGAAATAAAATTTTGACAAAATTTTCTAAAGAAATAAAATGTTGGCAAAATTATCTATAGAAACAACATTTTGGCAAAATTTTCTATAGAAATAAAATTTTGGCAAAATTTTCTATAGTAATGAAATTTTACCAACATTTTCTTTAATGATAAAATTTTGACAACATTTTCTACAGAAATAAAACGTTGACAAAATTTTCTAAAGAAATAAAATTTTGACAAAATTTCCTAAAGAAATAAAATGTTGGCAAAATTTTCTATAGAAATAAAATTTTGGCAAAATTTTCTATATAAATAAAATTTTCTATTGAAATAAAATTTTAACAACATTTTCTATGGGTATAAAATTTTGATAAAATTTCTATTGTAACGAAATTTTATCAACATTTTCTTTAAAGTAAAATTTTGACAAAATTCCCTACAGAAATAAAATTTTGGCGAAATTTTTTAGAGGAATAAAATTTTGACAAAATGTTCTAAAGAAATAAAATGTTGACAAAATTTTCTATAGAAATAAAATTTTGACAAAATTTTCTAAAGAAATAAAAATTTGACAAAATTCCCTACAGAAATAAAATTTTGGCGAAATTTTGTATGGGAATAAAATTTTGACAAAATGTTCTAAAGAAATAAAATGTTGACAAAATTTTCTATAGAAATAAAATTTTGACTAAATTTTCTAAAGAAATAAAATTTTGGAAAAATTTTCTATAGACATAAAACTTTGGCAAAATTTTGTATGGGTATAAAATTTTGATAAAATTTTCTATAGTAATGAAATTTTGGCAAAATTCCCTACAGAAATAAAATTTTGGCGAAATTTTCTGTGGAAATTAAATTTTGACAAAATTTCCCGAGGAAATAAATTTTTGACAAAATATTCTATTGAAATAAAGTTTTGACAAAATTTTCTATAGAAATTAAAATGTTGACATAATTTTCTATAGAAATAAAATTTTGACAAAATTTTCTATAGAAATAAAATTTTGAGAAAATTTTCTATAGAAATAAAATTTTGTCAAAATGTTCTATAAAAATAAAATTTTGAGAAAATTTTCTATAGGTATAAAATTTTGACAAAATTTTCTTTAAAGATAAATTTTTACAAAATTTTCTACAGAAATAAAATTTTGGCGAAATTTTCTATGGGAATAAAATTTTGACAAAATTTCCTGCAGAAATAAATTTTTGACAACATTTTCTATAGAAATAAATTTTTGACAACATTTTCTATAGAAATAAATTTTTGACAACATGTTCTATAGAAATAAAATGTTCTATAAAAATAAAATTTTGAGAAAATTTTCTATAGGTATAAAATTTTGACAAAATTTTCTATTGGAATAAAATTTTGACAAAATTTTCTATAGAAATAAAATTTTGACGGAATTTGCTACAGAAATAACATTTTGACAAAATTTTCGATCGAAATAAAATTTTGGCAAAATTTTCTGAGCAAATGAAATTTTACCAACATTTTCTTTAAAGATAAAATTTTGAGAAAATTTTCTAGAGAAATAAAATGTTGACAAAATTTTCTAAAGAAATAACATTTTGACAAAATTTTCTAAAGAAATAAGATGTTGGCAAAATTTGCTATAGAAATAAAATTTTGGCAAAATTTTCTATAAAAATAAAATTTTTTATAGAAATAAAATTTTGACAACATTTTCTATGGGTATAAATTTTTGACAAAATTTTCTACAGAAATAAAATGTTGACAAAATTTTCTAAAGAAATAACATTTTGACAAAATTTTCTAAAGAAATAAAATGTTGGCAACATTTTCTATAGGAATAAAATTTTGGCAAAATTTTCTATAGAAATAAAATTTTTTGTAGAAATTAAATTTTGACAACATTTTCTATGGGTATAAAATTTTCAATTGTAGCGAAATTTTACCAACATTTTCTTTAAAGATAAAATTTTGACAAAATTCCCTACAGAAATAAAATTTTGGCGAAATTTTCTATGGGAATAAAATTTTGACAAAATGTTCTATAAAAATAAAATTTTGAAAAAATTTTCTATAGGTATAAAATTTTGACAAACTATTCTATAGAAATAAAATTTTAACATTTCCTTTAAAGATAAAATTTTGACAAAATTTTCTACAGAAATAAAATGTTGACAAAATTTTCTAAAGAAATAAAATTTTGACAAAATTTTCTAAAGAAATAAAATGTTGGCAAAATTTTCTATAGAAATAAAATTTTGGCAAAATTTTCTATAAAAATAAAATGTTGGCAAAATTTTCTATAGAAATAAAATTTTGACAAAATTTTCTATGGGTACAAAATTTTGATAAAATTTTTTATAGTAATGAAATTTTGGCAAATTTCCCTACAGAAATAAAATTTTGGCGAAATTTTCTATGGAAATAAAATTTTGACAAAATTTCCTGTAGAAATAAAGATTTGACAAAATCTTCTATAGAAATAAAATTTTGACAAAAGTTTTTATAAAAATAAAAGTTTGACAAAATTTTCTATAGAAATAAAATTTTGACAAAATTTGCTATAGAAATACAATTTTGTCAAAATTTTGAAAAAATTTCTATAGGTATAAAATTTTGACAAAATTTTCTTTAAAGAAAAATTTTTACAAAATTTTCTACAGAAATAAAATTTTGGCGAAATTTTCTATGGGAATAAAATTTTGACAAAATTTCCGGTTGAAATAAATTTTTGACAATTTTTTCTATAGAAATAAAATTTTGTCAAAATGTTCTATAAAAATAAAATTTTGAGAAAATTTTCTATAGGTATAAAATTTTGACAAAATTTTCTATTGGAATAAAATGTTGACAACATTTTCTTTAAAGATTAAATTTTGACAAAATTTTCTAAAGAAATAAAATTTTGGCAAAATTCCCTACAGGCATAAAATTTTGACGAAATTTTCTATGGAAATAAAATTTTGACAAAATTTCCTGTATAAACAAATTTTTGACAAAATTTTCTATTGATATAAAATTTTGAAAAAATTTTCTACAGAAATAAAATTTTGACAAAAATGTCTATAGAAATAAAATGTTGACAAAATTTTCTATAGAAATAAAATTTTGTCAAAATTTTCGATAGGTATAAAATTTGGACAAAATTTTCTTTAAAGATAAATTTTACAAAATTTTCTACAGAAATAAAATTTTGAAAAAATGTTCCATAGAAATAAAATTTTGACAAAATTTTCTATAGAAATAAAATGTTGATAAAAATTTCTATAGAAATAAAATTTTGGCGAAATTTTCTAAAGAAATAAAGTTTTGACAAAATTTTCTATAGGAATAAAATTTTGACAAAATTTTCTATAGGTATACAATTTTGAGAAAATTTTCTACAGTTATGAAATTTTGGCAAAATTCCCTATAGAAATAAAATGTTGGCAAAATGTTCTATGAAAAAAAAGTTTTAACAAAATTTCATGTAGAAATAACATTTTGACAAAATTTTCTATAGAAATAAAATTTTGACAAAATTTTCTATAGGAATATAATTTTGACAAAATTTTCTATTGGAATAAAATTTTTACAAAATTTTCTATAGGAATAAAATTTTGACAAAATTTTCTACAGAAATAAAATTTTGGAAAATTTTTCATTAGAAATAAAGTTTTGACAAAATTTTCTTTAGAAATAACATTTTGACAAAATTCTTAATCAACCACGAATTTGGCGTAATCAGGACGAACCCAGGGCCTCTTATCCTAGCCATTGCATTACGTGGGCTTTCTGGCTCTGTAACTTAAGAAATAATAGAATTTCGGTTATGTACTCAATCTTCACATGATCTAAATTGAAAATGCTCTATTGTGTAGGGTATATTAAAGTGAAGATAAAATGGTCTTTAAAGGATTTGATTAGAATGTGCAAAAAAGTAAAATGAAAGTGAATGTTAAAAAGGGGGATTTAGTTTTCCACACAATTAAGAATTTTTTCATTGTAAACATAACAATGGGATGGCTTTAGTGAGGATATGCCTATTTCATCATTCCTGTTTTATCATCCAAAGGATGAATGGATTACTTAAAATTGAAGCATTCCCCAATTGACCTTAAGGGAAAATCCTTACATTAAGCACTCCCAAAAGTACTTGAAAAAATTTTTTTGGTCTAGTTTTATTTATGCTGTGTAACCAACTTACAAAGACTTGCTAATGCTAACAAGGATATTTGGAGGAAAAAAAAACAAATACATTTTAAAGAAATTAATAACTCTTGTAGTTGAGATGAATTGTTTTTTTTTGTTTTATGAAACGAAAAAAAAAAACAATAATAATGGAAATAGGCCTAAAGTTTTATTTTAGTGTAAGAACATGGATTACGTCAGACCATATTTGCATAGAAAATTAAGATTTTATTGGCACGCATCTTTTAATTTAAAACAAAGTAATAGGCAAAGGGCAGAAGAAATGTGAGATAATGGGTCTGGGATTGTGACGTTATGTCTATACATAGAAAGGTTATGATTATATTTAAAATTGTGCCCAAAATGAAATACAATTTATGTGAAAATTTCAAAAATTTTGTAATTTTTCTGAAGTACTTAATATTTTATATCGCAAAACCCACTAAATATTAAAAAAAAATAATTTAATTAAGAATAACATGCAAAAATACTATTTCCAAAAACATACAAAATCTACAATCGAATTACTTGGGTTATGCTAATACTTGCTTATCTAGGAGGCTAAAGAAGTAAAATATAGGGATCGGTTTATCTTATAACAAGTTAATATTTATATGTAGGGTCTAAAAAATAATGATCTGAGCTTTAATTTTTTTCTCATTTAATTTACGACACCAAACCTTGAAATTTTCCGCCCCCCAGATAAGGTCATGTGTGTTTAAGATAAGGCAAATATAACTTAAATTAAAGAAAATATTACCGATATCAACATTCTTTAACTATCCGACATATTTAATCTTGGGATTTTTGAAAAAAAAGCTTCGTATATTTTGAAAATTTTGAATATTTGAATATTCTTTAATATTATAACTATAATATTACTTTTTTAATATTTAAGTATTGACAGTTACAATATGAGTGATATGTATGGCATCCACTTTCAGGCTGCTAGTATTTCAAACCCCTTCGCCTGACAGCTGACAGGCTCATTTTAATGACAGTTCATTTTGATGTTTACAAGCTGATAGAAGCATTTTGATCCATTGAATTCAAAAATAAATTTATTCGTGATGGAAGCCACTACCTCCAGTATTTAAACGAGAATAATGCTGCATCGCGTCAAAAAAGTGGACGAAACAGACACATAACTACATAACTAGGGAGAGCTCAAAAAGGACATTGATAGCAGGACCTAATACGAAAATTAAAATTTGTAAACATAATACACATAGAAGATATAGAAAATTATGTCAAAAATGTATTTCTATAAAAAATGTTGTCAAAATTTTATTTTATATTTCTTGTTTTTATTTCATATTTCTTTTCCTCTGTTGGATAAACTACTCTTGTAGTTTAGTCAACGCAATGGTTTTAAGCTGAGATCAAAACAACAAATATGATTGAAGAACAAACCAACATTAAACAAACAAAACGAAAAATTGTATTTCAATAAAAAAATTTTGTCAAAATTTTATTTCTAAAATAGATTTTAACAAAAGCTTATTTCTATAGAAAATTTAGTCAACATTTTATTTCTATACAATATTTTGTCAAAATTTTATTTCTATACAAAATGTTATCAAAATTTTATTTCTATAGAATTTTTTTTTCGAAATTTTATCTCTAAAGGAAATTTTATCAAGATTTTATCTCTATAGAACAATTTACAATTTTTTTCTTTTTGTTGTTTTTGATTTCAGCTTAAAACCATGCATTGACTAAACTACAAGTGTAGCTTAACCAACAGAGGAAAATAATGTTTGTCAAATTTATTTGGGAAAAGCCCTATAGACTGCCAGGTGGTTGTATGAACGCACGTTTCGGAATTACCACATTCCTCATCAGCATCCTCTACTTGCAGCAAAACTATCAACCAATTATCAGAATAAATTCTGGCAGTTCACTAAACTCAAAAGTAAACCACACTTGAAACTTCCGAAAAAAGGTTTTACATGATAGCCGGCTTATGCCGAAATGTAAAACATCATGTAAAACCTTTTTTCGGAAGGTTTTACACGAATTTATTCTGATAATTTTCTATATAAATAAAATAATTTTCTATATAAATAAAATTTTGAAAAAATTTTCCAAGGAAAAAAATGTTTACAAAATTTTCTATGAATATAAAGTTTTGATTAAATTGTCTATAGAAATAAAATTTTGACAAAATTTTCTATAAAATTAAAATTTTGACAATATTTTCTATAGAAATAAAATTTTTATAAAATTTTCTATAGAAATAAAATTTTGTCAAAATTTTCTATAGAAATAAAATTTTGTCAAAATTTTCTATAGAAATAAAATTTTGACAAAATTTTCTATAGAAATAAAATTTTGTCAAAATTTTCTATAGAAATAAAATTTTGACAAAATTTTCTATAGAAATAAAATTTTGACAAAATTTTCTATAGAAATAAAATTTTGACAAAATTTTCTATATAGATAAGATTTTGAACAACATTTTCTATAGAAAAAAAGATTTTACAAAATTTTCTATAGATTTTGATAAACATTTCTATAGAAATAAAATTTTGACAAAATTTCCTATAGAAATAAAATTTTGACAAAATTTTCTTTAGAAATAAAATTTTGACAAAGTTTTCTATAGAAATACAATTTTGACAAAATTGTCTATAGAAATAAAATTTTTAGAAAAATTGTTATAGAAATAAAATTTTGACAAAATTTTCCATAGAAATAAAATTTTGACAAAATTTTCTATAAAAATAAAATTTTTACAAAATTTTCTATAGAATTAAAATTTTGATAAAATTTTTTATAGAAATAAAATTTTGACAAAATTTTCTATAGAAATTAAATTTTGACAAAATTTTCTATCGAAAAAATGTTTTGACAAAATTTTCCATAGAAATAAAATTTTGACAAAATTTTCTATAAAAATAAAATTGTTACAAAATTTTCTATAGAATTAAAATTTTGAAACAAATTTTTATAGAAATAAGACTTTGACAAAATTTTCTATAGAAATACAATTTTTTGATTCGTTTTGTTTTGTTATTGTTGGCTTCTTTCTTTAATTATTGTTTTTGTTTTTGATTTCAGCTTAAAACCATGCATTGACTAAACTACATGTGTAGCTTAACCAACAGAGGAAAATAATGTTTGTCAAATTTAGTTGGGCAAAGCCTTATAGACTGCAAGGTGGTTGGATGGGCGCACGTTTCGGAATTACCACATTCCTCATCAGCATCCTCTACATGCAGCAAAACTATCAACCAATTATCAGAATAAATTCAGGCAGTTCACTAAACCCAAAGTGAACCACACTTGAACCTTCCGAAAAAAAGGGTTTATGATAGCCGGCCTTTGCCTAAATAAATTTATACAAATATTTCTCTTTTCCTTTGCCATTGACAAATCATCGGTTTGAGTGCAGTTGGCTGGGTTTTGAGCGTGCTTCCTCTTACTTCATTCGTTTTGTTATTGTAAAAAAAAAAAAAAATGTCAATATTTTATTTCTGTAGAAATTTTTGTCAGAATTTTATTTTTAAAGAAATTTTTGTCAAAAATTTAATTTATAGAAAATTTTGTCAAAATTTTATTTCTATAGAAAATTTTGTCAAAATTTTATTTCTATAGAACATTTTGTCACGATTTTATCTCTAAAGAAAATTTTATCAAAATGTTATTCCTATAGAAAATTTTGTCAAAATTTTATTTTGATTGAAAACTTTGTCAAAATTTTATTTCTATAGAAAGTTTAGTCAAAATTTTATTTCGTTAAAAAATGTTGTCAAAATTTTAATTCTTCAGATAATTTTGTCAATTTTTTCTTTTTAGAAATTTTTTTTAAAATTTTATTTCTATACACATTTTTGTTAAAAATTTTATTTCTATAGAAAATTTTTTCAAAATTTTATTTCTATAGTAAATTTTGTCAAAATTTTATTTCTATAGTAAATTTTGTCAACATTTTATTTCTATACAAAACTTTGTCAAGACTTTACCACTAAAGAAAATTTTATCAAACTGTTATCACTATAGAAAATTTTGTCAATTTTTTTTGTGATTAAAAATTTTGTAAAAATTGTATTTCTATTGAAAGTTTAGTCAAAATTTTATTTCTTCAAATGATTTCTCAGCATTTTTCCTTTAGAAATTTTTGTAAAAATTTTATTTCTATACAAAAATTTATTAACATTTTTTCTCTATATAAAATTTTGACAAAATTTATTTCTGTAGAAAAGTTTGTGAAAATTTTATTTCTATAGAAAATTTTGTCAAAATTTTATTTCTATAGAAAATTTTGTCAAAAATCCAATTTCTTTACAAAACGTTGCCAAAAGTTTATTTGTTTAAAAAATGTGGTTAAGATTTTATCTCTAAAGAAAATTTGATCAAAATTTTATTTCTGAAGAAAATTTTATCAAATTTTGTTTATATCGACATTTTTTATCAAAAATTTATTTTAAAGAAAATTGTGTCAAAATTTTATTTCTTTAGAAAATTTTGTCAAAATGTTATTTCTATAGAAAATTTTATTTCCATAGGAAATTTTGTCAAAATTTTATTTCTATAGAAAATTTTGTGAAAATTTTATCCCTATAGAAAATTTTGTCAAAAATTTTTTTTTGATTAAAAACTTTGTAAAAATTTTAAAATTCAATTATATTGAAAGTTTAGTCAACATTTTATTTTTTCAAATGATTTCTCTGCATTTTTTCTTTAGATTTTTTTTTAAATTTTATTTCTATACAAAACTTTGTTAATATTTTTTCTCTATAGAAAATTTTGACAAAATTTTATTTCTATAGAAAATGTTGTCAAAATTTCATTTCTATAAAAAATTTTGTCAAAATTTAATTTCTATAGAAAATTTTGTCAAAATTTTATTTCTATAGAAAATTTTGTCATAAATCCAATTTCTTTACAAAATTTGGTCAAAAGTTTATTTGTTTAAAAAATTTAGTTAAGATTTTATCTCTATAGAAAATTTTATCGACATTTTATTTCCATAGAAAATGTTGTCAAAATGTTATATAATAATTTTGCTATACCAAAATATTTTATTAATGTTTGTCGTTAACCAAATTTCATATCTAGACAAAGAGTGTGCAATCTGCTTCTAGCTTTGTGGTTTCCTTATTAAATTATAAAAAAAAAACTTTTCTTTTCATCCCTTCTGGTTTTGAATAATCTGTTTCACCTTCTTTTTGAATAGGATTTTCCTTTAATTAAAAAAATGTTTGTTCATTGTATTTGGAAACTGATAAATACTCCCTCAAGCTGTTTATCAGTACAATTAACAAAAATAAGAAAAAATGTCATCGACAAAAAGAATGTTTCCCTCCCAAAAAAATACAAAACAACCATCCAAATAAATTTTCTTCCGCCAAAAAGAAAACAAAAAAAAACAAAAAAATTAAATAAAGTGGTTGCAGAAGAAAAAGTATATGAACAAACACCCGCTCTTAATGGTCAACTAAACAGGCAGATGGGAGTGAAATGAACCGAACTGAAATTTCCTATTTTTTCATTGGTTTGAAGTTTGTTAAGGCGACAAAATCAAAGAGTTTTATTTTCAGCTAACTGAAATTCCCTTCAAATATATTTGCGGTTCAGCATCATTGTGCTATGGCTAGAAAAAGCGTGGGTCTCTATGGACGGTTTTTTATGGCTTTAACTTGAAAGTCCATGTGATTTATTATCAAGAAGAAAAAAATGTATGTGTTTATATAAGGCATTACAGTCACATAAATTTGGAAATAAAATCTTGAAAGAAATTCCTGAATACAACTTTCCCATATTCGGCATAGAGAAGAATTAAAGGGAATGGATACATACACTGAAAACCCCATTGTCCGGTCACTTAACTATAAGGACTAAAAATACTTTAATGAAAAATTTATTGACTTTTGCACACGGAAAAAAAACTTTATATCAGAGAAATGCTTCCTCAACAGTAAACAAAATTTGCATTCGTGTTTTTATTTTTATTATTTTTTCAGTGTATAAAGAACATTTTTTGGTATTTCTAAGACTATTCTCTTCTTAAAAGATATATGTAGATTAGCCTTTTATTCTCTTTCGTTCTCGTATCTGACACTCCACTCCAGTCCATGGCTGATTAATTTTTTCCCAATTTCTTTTTTTCATCCTTTAAATAGCACATAAGTAAATAGTCTATTGAGGCGTAAAGCATTCTTATATACTTTAAATAACTGGAACTTGGAAATGGACATGGTAATGAAAGTGTAGATCTTCAAAGTAAAACATGGTACTCTGAAAAAAATATTGTCGTGAGGCCGAAGATTTCATGTCCTTAAAATACGAATGCGAATTTTGCCTAGCAGATTTAGATATAGCTCCCATATACATCTTTCGTCCGATTTGCACTTATATGGCCTCAAAAGCCAGTGTTTTGCAGTGATTTCCTTCAAATTTTGCACGATATGTACGTTTAATGGTATCGTTATGTGTACCAAATTTGGTTGAAATCGGTTCAAATTTAGATATAGCTCCCATATATATCTTTGGCCCGATTTACACTCAAATCACCACGGGGATCACGGAAAATATATTTAATATGATATCTAAGTGTGTCAAATTTGATCTAATTTGGTTCAGATTTAGATAAAGCCTCCATATATTCGTTCTTCCGGTTTATAAAAATATGGCCAAATTCCCACACTTTACACAAAATTCTATGATGGTTTCCCCATATCCTACAAACTGTAATGCCAGACATTCCACAGAATGGTTGAGTTTTAAATAAGGCTCCAAGTCGCCCGACTTGATCAAATAGTATATCACAACCCACACTTGACCACATATCTTTTAAAGATCTAACCAAAATCCTTGTAAATTGTGACTGCTGAGTAACAAAAATTGTAAATACTACTCAAATTGTCCCCTATCTCGAATACACAAGTATTCGAGCCTGATAAATCATAAATGTTCTTTTGTACAAGTGCATTAAAATTTCTCTCGCATTAAAATGTCATCTCAGGCCGTTAGCCGATTTCAATTTTAATTCTATAGATTTTTTAGAAGCACAAAAAAATTGTCTGTATTTTTATCTGGAAAGACAAACCTTTATATAGCTCCCACCAAATTTCAAGTAGTTGAGATGGTAACACAAATATTGGTCTACATAGTGGTGAAGGGTATAATATAGTCGGCCCCGCCCGGCTTTAGAATTTACTTTCTAGTTTTTTTTATTTAAATGTTCGTTGCAACTATTTGGAAGTATTTTCAATGCAGTTTATTAAAAACAAAAATGTATATGCCTAAATTTGACGTTAAAGTGGCAACTTTACTATGAACATATTAAAACCCAAAGCCGGTTGTTGAGGTCTTGAAAACACCGGTTCTACCGGTCACGAAAATCGACGATCGGTGTAAGAAGATAAACCAGCCCACCGGTTTCTATGCACCGGTTTTGATCACTCTACCCTTATCGGACCACTTTTAGGTATAGCTCCCATATAAACCGACTCCCAAATTTGACGTCTGGGGCCACTTGGAAGAGCAAATTTACTACGATCAATTTGGTATTTCGTTCGTAATGTTAACCAGCAAAAAAGCTTAGCAAAGTAGTAAAAATGCTCTTGTAGGATCCGGAAGTGGTGCAGAATTGGCGTAAAAGCGATGCATTAAACATGGGTTTGTCATAATACATTGACTACCATTTTAACAACCGTTGCACTGAATCTACATCACTTCTTCTAAATCAGTGTTTTGGATGTCAATAACAAAATTTTATGATATTTTGACGAATACATATTTTTTATAGCTTTTTTTATGACTTTTGAGCTCAGATATTTTCGAAAATCCGCTATACGAGGGCGGTTCGGAAACTTCTTAGCCTATCAATGAAAGAGAATAGTTAGTTTTTCAAAAAATATTTTTATTTTTCAATATAATCTCCTGAAACTTCAATACACTTAGTCCAACGCTTTTCTAGCAATTCTATCCCTTGATTAAAATAGATTTCCTCAAGGTTTTCAAAATAGTGGTTTACAACTGTTGCATCTTCATTTGAGGTAAAACGCTTGCTGGATCTTTTTTAGATTTGGGAACAAGTAAAAGTCACTGGGAGCTAAATCAGGAGAATAAGGTGGGTGGTCAAGCAACTCGTACTTTAATTCGTTGAGTTTAGCCATTGTTAAAACACTCTTGTGCGCTGGTGCATTGCTTCGATGAAAAATTATTTTTTTTGTGTTGTAAGTCAGGACGTTTTTCTCGAATTTGTATATTTAATTGATCCAAAAGGTTGAAATAATACTCTGATTTTATTGTTTTACCCTTTTGCAGATAGTCAATCAATAAAATACCTTTGAAGTCCCAAAAAACCGTTGCCATAACCATACCAGCCGATTGAATTGTTTTTGCCTTCTTTGGGCACTTCGTCCAGCTTCAGTCCATTGGTTGGATTGTCCTTTTGTCTCTGGAGTATAGCGGTGGATCCATGTCTCATCAACAGTTATGAAATGACGCTTAAAATCAATTTTATTTCGCTTAAAACAATCCAAACAATCTTGAGAAATGTTCATTCTTATGCGTTTTTGATCGACTGTTAACAAATGCGGCACCCATCTTGCAGAAAGCTTTTTCATCTGTAGTTCTTCATGTAAAATTAAATGGTCTCGATTATTTGAGATGCCCATGATATTAACAATTTCACGCACTTTTATTCGTCGATCATTTAATACCATATCATGCACTTTGGCTACAATTTCTGTTGTTGTTGCTGTTTTTGGACGTCAACTACGTGGTTCATCTTCAATGCTTGTACGACCACGTTTAAATTCAGCAACCCATTTTTTTACTGTTGCATATGAAGGAGAACTTTCACCTAACACATTCATCATATTGCAAAAAAAAAAAATTGCGGATGCTTCTTTTTTGAACACTTGTTTCTATATGAAGGAGTTGCCAGATCGAAACAAAATTTAATATGTGTTCATAACAGAGATGGAATTTTCCAAAACCTTTAACTTTTTTTCTGTTTATACCGCGCTTTTTGTTCTAGGCTAAGAAGTGTCCGAACTGCCCTCGTATTTCAAGAATTGATTTAGGATTTCAAATAAAAAGAATTAAAACAACCCATTAAAAATATGAGAAAAAGCGAGTTATAACAAATTCAAAGATCTTCTTGTGTAGTTAAAATAAATGACATACTTGGGAGGAAAATTTTTTGTAGGGGTTTTTTTTATACCCTCCACCATAGGATGGGGGGTATATTAACTTTGTCATTCCGTTTGTAACACATCGAAATAGTGCTCTAAGACCCCATAAAATATATATATTCTGGGATGTGGTGAAATTCTGAATCGACCTAAGCATGTCCGTCAGTCTGTTGAAATTACGCTAACTTCCGAACGACTATATCGACTATAAACTTTGCATAAGTAGTTGTTATTAATGTAGGTCGGTGGTATTGCAAATGGGCCATGGACCACTTTTACGCATGGCCCCCATATAAACCGACCCCCAGATTTGGATTTCGGAGCTTCTTAGAGAAACAAATTTCATCCGATCCGGTTGAAATTTGGTATGTGGTGTTAGTATATGGTCTATAATAACTACGCAAAAATTGGTCCATATCGGTCCATTATAATATATAGCCCCCATATAAATCGATCCCCAGATTTGACCTCCAGAGCCTTTTGGAGGAGCTAATTTCATGCGACCGGGTTGAAATAGTCTACGTTGTGTTAGTATATGGTCTTTAACAGCCATACCAAAATTGGTCCATATCGGACCATGATCATATATAGCCCCTATATAAACCGGTCCTCAGATTTGATCTCCAGAGCCTTCTGGAGGAGCAAAATTCATCCGATCCGGTTGAAATTCGGTACGTGGTGTTAGTATATGGTCTTTAAAAGCCATACCAAAATTGGTCCATATAGGTCCATAATGATATATAGCCCCCATATAAACCGATCACCAGATTTGTCCTTCGGAGCCTCTAGGAGGAGCAAATTTCATCCGATTCGGTTGAAATTTGGTACATTGTGTTAGTATGTGGCCGCTAACAACCATGCCAAACTTAGTCATTATCGGTCTATAGTCATATATAGATAAACCGATCCCCAATCACTCAAAAATTGGTCCATATCGGTTCATAATTGTATATAGCCCCCATATAAATTGTATATAGCCCCCCCATCAATTCTGGCACTCTAATTACCGCGCAAAAGTTCATATCGGTTCGTAATTATTTTTAAACGTGCCTATATATATCTTTTTTTTCCAAATATATATCATGTATGGGCTAACTTACAAGAAGTTTTAAGTTACTTGTCCATCGGTAAGTATTACCACAATTACAATCTTTAATATAAGTTTCTACGCAATCTATGGTGGAGGGTACATAAGACTCGGCATGGCCGTATATACTTGTTAAAGTTGTGTTTTTAGAATAATTTCGAAATTTTTTTCTGTGTGGTACATGTTGTCTAACAACCGTGTAAACATTGGTCGATCCAAAGATTTCACTTCCGGAGCCTCTTTTAAAAGCAAATTTCATCTGATTGGCCCATATCGTCCCATACTCACTCGCAGTTTTAATTTCATACATTTTTTGGAAGGTAAAATTTCATACTTTCCGGTTGATAACAGTATGTCCACTTTAAAAATCATGTAAAAATTGGTCAATATGAGTCCATAAGTATATATAGACCCAATATAGTCTATTCCATTCTATGATGGAGGTAACGATAAAATGCCACATCATTATTCATATTTCATTAATGAGACTAATTTGTGAAATAATGTTTTTGTGAGATTTTTTTTAATGTTATCTGATTTAGTTACGGTTGGACCTTATAATTGGTTTAGCATATTTAGATTACCTTTCATTATAATAGCCTACCAAAAATTCAATGTATATTTAATTATCGACAACTTTTGTTTTATTTATGTATTTTAGATATATTTAACGAATGTCGAATGAGGGTATTTAATCAAATGTCATTTAAAGAAATGTATTCAAAATTCTGTCTCAATAAATAAACAATGATGAGGGATAAAATCTATTTAATTGGGGTAAAAATATATTTGAAAAAAATTTGTAGATGTAGGGAGGGGGGATTTAAATGCTCACATTCCGAATGTAGGCGTGTGAATGTGTGTTTTTGTGAGATGAAGAGGGTTTGAAACTTAAGCCGTGAAGATGTTTTGTCATCTCTAGCGAAATTGGAAATTAATCTCCCCCGATGATGTTTAATAAATTTGACACAATTATTTACATGTAGGATAATGTCTCCATTTCATTGTTAAAATACTTGGGATTCCATGTTTAATCTTCAACAAAAAAGAAGGTTTAAAAAAGGTCGGATCTCTTTTTATATTTGTAGCAAACAGTAACCAACATGAAAGCCTCATTTAATAAACTTATTTAAAAAGCTGTGACCATCATTGAGAAGCTTAACAAGGGATAATTGTTTTTGTTTCTTTTTTGGGGCGAAATGTTCGGCGTTTTTTTTTTTTTGTTAATAAGTGGAGGTGTTTAATGTGGTGTTTGTATTAAGAATTGACACCAAAATAAAAATATTTTTATTCGTAATCATAAAAAATGCACAAAGGCTCTTTTACAAGAAAAAAAAATTAATAATTTAAAGGAAAAAACTGAAACATATTTTAAGGCTACAATAGGCCAGATCGAATAAAAAGTTGGAGATGTGGTCACATTTGAAATACTCCATAGTAGCACTGTCCACTAAATAAATAATTCCATGCCAAAAATACGACATATTGTTTGAAAAACTTATTATTTGGTGGTTGCTATATATAAAGGGTAAGTTTTCCACACTCAAAAAAAGTTTACTTATATCCAAAGGTTTTAACCTTCCCTTAAGGATTTTGGTATTGATTCCGAGCCAAAGATGCGGCTTCTCTAAAATAAAGACATTTCTGACGGACCTACCTGGCTTTAAATCTAGGATCACTAAAATTAAAATTGGATACAGATCTCATTCATCGAGTTTTTATTTTCTTTTTGCGATATATTAATAAAGGTATTTATGTACAAACAAATTCCAATTTTAAAATCCAAATTGTGCCAAGTACTTCAAAGTAAAAATTGTTTAAACCAAAGATGCAAATCCTTAAAATAAGTCTAAGCCTATATTTGAAGCGTTTTTATCTTAAATTTAAAAATTCAATATGTCATTGAGTTAAAGACGATTTCTTTAAATTAAAAATGTTTTTCTTTATTTTAAGGAAAATTTGTCTTACTTCAAATATCTAAAACTTCAGCAGAGACACGCTAAATTTCAAAATTTGTATCCTAAATTTAATGAAAAAATTTTTGAAGCAAGGATTATAAACCTTCTTTTAATTAAAATGTCATTATTTTAAAGAATTTTTCCTTAGCATTGCGTAAATTTTGAGTCCTAAAATTTGAGTTGCATAATCTTCCATATTAGGTCAATATTTTTTCAGTGTATATGCATATATCAAAATCTGGACAAATGCAAGCCAAAGCAGTTAAGGAAGACTACATTCGGGCGGGGCCGACTATATTATAATATAGTCCGCATCATTTTGTGAATCTACATTTTTGATTTCATTACAAATCCTTTAAATTTGTTGGGTTCATATTATAAGGAATTATCGTAACCCGGCCCGCTTCGCTGCGCTTTCCGAAGCGTATTTGTAGGGAAATTTTGCGTTAACTTAGTCAACCATATCCTTCGTGCTGAAAACAAATTCGAAAAGATTTGAATTCTTTGAAACAAATCGGACAACTTGCTTTTTCGTTTATAGATAGAAATACGGTGGATATGCAGATGTAAAGCGGTTCGCTTTAAAAAAAGGTCGGGAAGAGGGTGTTCCCTTTCCACCAATTTTTATACCCTCCACCATAGGATGGGGGTATATGAACTTTGTCATTCCGTTTGTAGCACATAGAAATATTGCTCTAAGACCCCATAAAGTATATATATTATGGATCGTGGTGAAATTCTGAGTCGATATGAGCATGTGCGTTCGTTCGCCTCTCTGTTGGAATCACGCTAACTTCCGAACGAAACAAGCTATCGACTTGAAACTTGGCACAAGTAGTTGTTATTGATGTAGGTCGGACGGTACTGCAAATGGACCATATCGGTCCACGTTTACGTACAGCCCCCATATAAACGGACCCCCCAAATTTGGCTTGCGGATCCTCTAAGAGAAGTAAATTTCAAATTTGGAAGAGCAACATTCATCCGATTAGGTTGAAATTTGGTACGTGATGTAAGTATATGGTCTCTACTGACCATGCAGGAATTGGTTCATATCAGTCCATAATTATATATAGCCCCCATATAAACCGATCCCCAGATTTGACCTCTGGTGCCTTTTGGAGAAGCAAACTTCTTCCGATCTGGTTGAAATTTGGTACGTGGTGGTAGTATATGATATTTAACACCCATGCCAAAAGTGGTACATATCAGTCCATAGTCATATATAGCCCCCATATAAACCGATCCCGAGATTTGGTTTTGGAGCCTCTTGGAGGAGCAAATTTCATCCAAGTCAGTTGAAATTTGGTACATTGTGCTAGTATATGGCCGTTAACAACTATGCCTACGAGGGCAGTTCGGAAACTTCTTAGCCTAGTACGAAAAGCGCGGTATAAACAGAAAAAAGTTAAGTGTTTTGGAAACATCCATCTCTGTTATGAACACATGTTAAATTTTGTTTTGATCTGGCAACTCTTTCATATAGAAAGAAAAAAGACGCATCCGCAATTTTTTTGCAATGGAAAATTAGAAATGCCTGCTGTTATTAAATATTTACATAAAAAAGGTTAATCGGGACAAGAAATTCATTATGATATGGTGAATGTGTTAGTTGAAAGTGCTCCTTCATATGCAACAGTAAAAAATTGGGTTGCTGAATTTAAACGTGGTCGTACAAGCACAAGATGAACCACGTACTGGACCTCCAAAAACAGCAACAACAACAGAAATTGTAGCAAAAGTGCATGATATGGTATTGAATGATCGACGAATAAAAATGCGAGAAATTGCTAATATCATGGGCATCTCAAATGATCAAGTCCATTTAATTTTGCATGAAGAACTACAGATGAAAAAGCTTTCTGCAAGATGGGTGCCGCATTTGTTAACAGTCGATCAAAAACGCATAAGAATGAACTTTTCTCAAGCTTGTTTGGATTGTTTTAAGCGAAATAAAATGTATTTTGAGCGTCGTTTCATAACTGTTGATGAGACATGGATCCACCACTATACTCCCGAGACAAAAGAACAATCCAAACAATGGACTGAAGCTGTAGGAAGTGCCCCAAAGAAGACAAAAACAATTCAATCGGCTGGTAAGGTTATGCCAACGGTTTTTTGAGACTTCAAACATATTTTATTGATTGACTATCTGCAAAAGGGTAAAACATTAAATTCAGAGTACTATTGTAAACTTTTGGATTAATTAAATGTACAAATTCGAGAAAAACGTCCTGGCTTACAACACAAAAAAAAAAAAAAATAATTTTTCATCAAGACAACGCACCAGCGCACAAGAGTGTTTTAACAATGGCTAAAATCAACGAATTAAAGTACGAGTTGCTTGACCACCCACCTTATTCTCCCGAGTTAGCTCCCAGTGACTTTTACTTGTTCCCAAATTTAAAAAAAAATTCCTTGCTAGCAAGCGTTTTACCTCAAATGAAGATGTAATTACAGTTGTAAACCACTATTTTGAAGTCCTTGGTTAAATTTCAAGGGCCGATGTTGATTTTGAATAAAACGCAAACTAATTAGGAAATTATTGCAATTTTATTTTATTACGATATATTGGTATTTCTCAATTATCTATGAAACAAAATATCGGCCAAATGGCCGTCGCGACCTCGGTGGCACACCTTCATCCGATGGTCCAAATTTTCGATGACGCTGACGCATAATGGAGGTTCTATGCCGTTAATGTGCCGAATTATCTCATCCTTTAGCTCTTGATTTATTGCTGGCTTAACGACGTACACCTTTTCTTTCAAATAACCCCATAGAAAAAGGTCCAACGGTATCAAATCACATGATCTTGGCGGCCAATTGACATCGCCATTACGTGAGATAACACGGCCATTAAATTTGTTGCGCAAAAGAGCCATTGTTTCGTTAGCTGTGTGGCAAGTGGCACCGTCCTGCTGAAACCACATATCGTCCACATCCATATCTTCCAATTCGGGCCATAAAAAGTTCGTTATCATCTCACGATAGCGAACACCATTCACAGTAACTGCCTGACCGGCCTCATTTTGGAAAAAATACGGCCCGATGATGGCGCCAGCCCATAAACCGCACCAAACAGTCACTCTTTGTGGGTGCATTGGTTTTTCGACAATCGCTCTTGGATTCACATTCGCCCAAATGCGTCAATTCTGTTTATTGACGAATCCACTGAGGTGAAAATGTGCCTCATCACTGAGGATGATTTTCTTCGAAAATTGATCATCCACTGTTGCCATTTCTTGGAACCATTCTGCCCATTCACGACGTTTGGAATGGTCAAGAGGCTTTAGTTCTTGAGCCAATTGCACCTTGTAAGCGTGTAAATGCAAGTCTTTATGCATAATGTTCATCAACGACGAGCGTGAAAGGTGCAATTGTTGGGCACGACGATGAGTTGAGGTGGACGGCTCTTGAGCCACACTATCGCGAACAGCAGCAATATTTTCTGCAGTACGAGCTGTACGAGCATGCACTGGTGTTCTCACATCTTCTACAGACCCGGTTTGCTCGAATTTTTCCACGATATTTGCGATTGTACTAACATTTGGACGATCAAATTGACCAACAAAATCACGAAGTGCACGATATTCATTTTGATTTGAACGCCCATTTTCATAAAAAGTCTGGATAACTTTAACACGTTGTTGGATTGTGTATCTCTCCATGGTTCAAATTGAGTAAGTCTGAAATAGAGAAATGTCAAATAAAATTGGGCAAACACTTGGCGTTTAGATTTGGTTCACATTCAACATCAGCCCTTACAATTTAACCAAGAGATAGAATTGCTAGAAAAGCGTTTGACTATGGGTGATTCCAACGGAGCGGGTGTGACATTGTTACTGACTATCTTCTTTATTTTGGTATATTTAATTTATAACAACAATTCATAAAGAGTGATTTAAGTAGATATATTTAATTGTAGTCAACTGACATACAAGGAAATTTAATAATATTTTTAGTAAAAAAGATATGGCTCGTATATCACCGTATCGGGTGTGACCTTAAGTTTTCCTTAAATCTTGAACAGCAGCTTTCTGTATTGATTACTGTAAACTTTTTGTATGGTCCGTTAACAAAACATTTTTTTCATGGATTATGGATAGTATACTGCTTATTATAAGCTTTATTCCAAATCATTTCGATTATTATTTAGTTTGATATAAATATATTAATACGTAACGGGTGTGACATGCCAATGTAACGGGTGTGACACAGTCTCAATCTAGATGTGTAATAAGTAAAACCAGACAATGCGGATGGCTTTTAAAAAAAAATATTTATTTTTATTCACAAAATCATATTCATACTTCAGTGTTACTTAAACTTATTGAAGAAACTTCAAATAAAAGAATAAGAAAATAAAAATTTCATTGACGGAAATATGTTTTTAAAACTAAAAAAAAAGTCACTTCTCATAGACATGTTTATATCACACTTATTTTTTCATTTTCTCCAAAGAATTGACTTCTAACTTTGAATACGCTGTGCGACATGCTAGGATATTGTAAGCATCACTTTTTTCAAAATAATGCTTAGACCGAATATTTTTAATTTGTTGTAGAGCTTTCCACCTATTTTCTAAAATATTTTGATATTCTTTAATATCATTTTGAGAAACATAAAGTATATTTATTCCTTTTATTGCAGAACCAATCAAAAAATTGTAACAATCAATAGGTTGATTTAAAATAACTTTACGAGCCTTCACTGCAGTCCACATCGTTCTCTTAATGACTGCCCCTATGCCATCTACTGCACCTTTGCCAAGACTGGTAGGAAAAAACGACCACGATATTTCAACACCAAAGTCTTCCTTGGCAGTGCAAATGTTGAAAAGGTTATAGCGATTTTTGAATTGTGCGGCACATCCGTCAGAATATATTATAACTTTGGTAATATGTTTGTGTTTTTGTTTGAAGACCATTAAAATATTTCGCAGGAACACCCATACACAATATTTGCTGTGTGTGAGATCGTCACTTATAATACCGTAGTAATGACATTCAATTTCTTGTTCCGAATTTCTAGTCCATGCACAGGCAGTAAATATTGTAGCTTGATTGTGGCGCCAATGTGCGCTTTGTATTTCATCTTGGGCAATAATAGCAAAATTTTCTGCAAAATCTAACTGCAAGACGGCTTCGTTTTGGGAAAGCTTTGCTTTTGTCTCTTTAAAAAAGCGGCTTTGCTCGTTTAAAAAAAAAACGTGAGTTTTGAATTTTAATAATTTTGAATGAAATACATTAAGTAGGCCTGCTACGGTGTCTTTCTGGGTAGTTATTTGTAAGCGTCCTTCGCAACATTGTTTCCAAGATATAGGCGTCAATGTATCGTATTTAAGAGGTATGATATCGTTTGCTCTGTCACAATTGCAACATTGGTTTGTCATACAATGTTCACTCTTTACATCGCAACAGAGCACATCCAAAATTTCTTTTGATGATGAGGGAACAGAAGGAAAAATGCTATGCAAAGCTTCTGTTAAAAAATTGAAATTTGAGTGATATACACATAGACAAACATCATGTGGAATTTCACTAACAATGCAAATGTTTTTTGGTCGGTATGAACAAAACTTAGACTTTCCGATTTTAACGTCCGGATTTTTTTGTCTAAACTGATTATAACACTCTCTAAGACTCATTATTAAATATCGTTTTTGAATTTGAATCCGTTTTCCAGTTATGGGATCTTTTATGGATTTATAATCTTTAATGCCGGGACTTTGACGACTTATATCATCTCGAATGAAAAACTGTTTTATATTTGATATCACCTCTTCAGAAATTGCGTTACTTTTTGTTTCGGTATTATGCAAAGCCTTTGATAATTCCGAAGGAAGTATTTCAGAAGCGATTTCGAATAAAACAGCTTTCTTCTTCGATGGGCTCTGCGGTAAGCTTTTTTTACGTTAGTCACAGCTTTCTTCAGCGACCTTTTTGATTTATAAGATCCAATATGAGAATTCGAAGAGATTTTGCCCAGATCAATACTTCTCTTTTTTTCTCTGCACTTCTTCTGTCGCTCTCTATCTCTATTCCGCTTTTCTTCCAACGCGTCATTATCCATCAACTTTTTCTTGTTATCCCGACGTTTCTTATCTCTTTCCCTTTCTTTTTCCAGATGTTTTTTTAATTTAGTTGGATCTTTTTTCAACTCAAACCGAAATTTTTGCATTCTATTTTTGAATTCCATATCTGAAATAATGATATAAATAAATTAAAAATTGACCACGATTTTTGTGTAACGGGTGTGACAGATCTTATAACGCAACTAATAGCTTAAATATTAAAATGATACTGAAACATTTTAATTAATTTTATACAGCTTAGCTCGGACCTAACTTGCACAAAATATATTATATATATACCTACATAAAATTTATAAAAATTAAACTTTTTATATATTTACCGTATCGGGTGTGACAAATGAGACCCTCCGTGTTATAGAGACGCTTATAGCCAATAAATATTTTCAAAAAGTTACGATTTTGCAATAAACAATACTTGAAAATATGTACTTTCATGTGGCCAAAAGTCAAATACCATAAAAGGAAAAAATAGGTCGAAAAATAGTGTTGCCAATTTGCCAATAAATGTAGTGCAGCCAACAATTTCATGGTACCCCATGGAAATGTCTTCTTACGAAAAAAACTGTTCCTAAATTTTAACAACTCTTCATGGATATTTAAAATTAGATTGTTCGTGATATCCGTTATGGTATTTTTTTCGCTAAAATCTGTTATATATTTTTAAATGAGCTGGGGTCAGTTTACGTGGAATCACCCCTATGTTAAGTGTATTGAAGTTTCAGGAGATTATATTGAAAAATAAAAATATTTTTGAAAAACTAACTATTCTCTTTCATTGATAGGCTAAGAAGTTTCCGAACCGCCCTCGTACTAAACGATGGGTCTCAGACTTTTCCTTCTTGGCGTTACATACAAATGCACAAACTCTTTATGCCCTGTACCACAGTAGTGGTGAAGGGTATGAACATGAAATCCCTCTTTACAGATTCGTGCTGGAGAGAAAAGTACCTAAATTAGCATTCATTTATACAACATCAAATACTTCCGGGAAATCCTTAGAATATACGAAGATTTTCATGGAATTGTGAAAATCCTATTGTGATCATATCAGCCTAAAAATGTGCCCTACAATGAAAAGGCGCTTTATTCATGAACAAAAAAAAGATTCCATAAAAATCCTCAAAAAGTTATCAAAATATTCGAAAATTTTATGAAACCCCTGTTCAAAGATGCGTACTGTAGCGTAAATAAGTTTAATACATAGCCTTACAAATTCTCGGAAAAATTCAGGGAATATCAAAAATTAAAACAATGTATTTTCCTGGAATTACAAAAATTTTATTACGCTCATATCATCTTAAATAGGCATCTTAGAGTGAAAACAAGCTACATTCAGGACCATAAAAAATAAAATTCAATAAAAATACTCATAAAATCGAAAATTCGCCCTCTCTTTAGAAATTGTGTTGGAGCGAAAATTCATTTTTTATATTTTATATATGTACAGATGAGCCCAAGAGCAAAGTGCTTCAAATATCGTCAGGTTTTATTTATATTCAATTCAATTACAGTGTAATCTCTTTTAACTTGCTTAGCATTGGACGTGGAAAAATTATGTAAACTCGATTCCTTTGCCACATTGCCTTATTCTATATTTACTCATAACTAAAATAGTTTCTTCTATAAATAAATCTTTATGTTAATTCAAATTTTATGGTTAACATAGTATTCCCAGTAAAGGCTATATTTGCGTAGAACTTTAGCATACCAGCAACACATTCGTTTATGCGCTTTATTGTATTTCATGTTAATGTCAGATTTTAATGTAATTTCACTGTTGCATGGACGACGACAGGCGTATGTATTACCTTTCTTAGCGACCATCTTCGTGTGTTTTACTCTTTCATATTTTGCAGTAATTGGGTGTAAAAACATTCCCATTGTTATTATTCGTATGTGGAGAGATTTGTGTTACTCGGCAATGTGCGTGTGTGCATGTGTGTGTGCGTTTGGTTGCATGTTGAAGTACATTTTCTCACCCAATTTGCCAATAAGGTAATCTCAAAACCGTATGGAGAATAACAGGGTGACTCATCTGGAAAATAAATTTATTCACATACCCTCAAAGAAGGAGGAATTAAAGCCAATTTATCATTATTTTCGTTTATGGAAATTATTCAGTTTTAGTTAAAATTTTTCTTGTACAGTCAGGGAAGGAGAAGTGTGATATAGTAGCTCAGGGATTTTGACCTTTTGTCGACATATACATATATCGAATGTTTAAGCATATATATAAAAGAGTGAAAACAAAATAAAGTAAAATAGCCTCAATTATTATTTTATGCAATTTCGAAAATTTCAGATATATTAAAGTTTCTAGATAACTTGAAATTTTATATCTCGGAAAAGACATAATTATCATTTTTTATACCTTCGCCGTATTATATTTTTACTGATCACAATGTGGCATTACTTTTATGATTAAATAATTTGCATGATGGTTTACCCTGTATAATACGTGAAAACTACTAAGCTTGGTCTGACCTAAAATCTCAGCTTTCCTTATGTTGATTAATAGGATGGCGTGCACATTTTGGATTACTAATCGTAAAGATGTATATTTAATCACCATTACTTTCTTCACTTTTACTTCATTGCGAAATAAGCCACTGTACAAAAAGCCAATTTATGTGAAATTGCAAATATAACTCAACATGAAACAACAAAATTATAAAAAATATAAATAAAATGTGTTACGATAAGCGTAGCGAAAGAACAACATTTAATCGCAATATTTATGGGTTATACGTTTGCTATTGTAATTTTGCATTTTTTTTTTTGTTAAAAAAGTTAAAAAAATATATATAAAATCTGCTGCTAATGTTTTCTTTATTGAAGGCATTTGTAACTAATACCAAAATTTTTTTTTTATATATTAAAATAATACAAATTAGAAAAAAAAATAAAACAACAGGCGGACCGACTATATTATAGCCTACACTACACTGAAAAAAATATTGTCGTGAGACCAAAGATTTCATGTCCTTAAAATACGAACGCAAATTTTGCATAGCATAGAAGACGCATTTCTATAATTTCTTATCCAAAATTCAATAAACTTTTCAATGAAGTCGTATTGTCTTTATAATTAAGTGATTTGACTTAAAAATGGGTATCATATCATGAAAGAAAATTTTTTTTGGGTTAAGGTCAACTTGACTTTAATAATTCAGAAAAATTCTTTAAAATTAATAAAATTGTCTTTAAATTTGTTGTCTTTTTGCATCTTGACTACAAAGCAATAAATCGTTCAAAAATAGGACATGTTTTTCAACACTTTATTTTAAAGACGTTGTTTACTTGAAACGTAGTATAAATTCTACCGGAAGTCGAGTCTACATTCGGAAAATAAAGTTGTCGTTAACTAGCTTTTAAGGGACTTTGGTGGCATATGAAGAAAAAAAGCTGAAAAAACGAAAAACTAAAATTTGCTTCCTAGAAGCAAGTACAAAAAAACCCAAATTTAAAAGAGAATTGTGTCTTAAAAGTATCCTTACTTGTATTCTCCGCTTCTTTGGGGCTCGGAATCAATACCAAAATTGTTTAAGTAAAGACAAAATCTTTGGAACCGGGCATGCTTTTTTATACCCTGCATATGTTTAACACCCAGAAGGAGACGAGATAGACACATGGTGTCTTTGGCGAAAATGCTCAGGGTGGGCTCCTGAGTCGATATAGCCATGTCCGTCTGTCCGTCTGTCCGTGAACACATTTTTGTAATCAAAGTCTAGGTCGCAGTTTTAGTCCAATCGACTTCAAATTTGGCACAAGTATGTGTTTTGGCTCAGAATAGATCCCTATTGATTTTGGAAGAAATCGGTTCAGATTTAGATATAGCTCCCATATATATATATTTCGCCCGATATGGACTTATTTGGCCCCAGAAGCCAGAGTTTTAACCTAATTTGCTTAAAATTTTGCACAAGAAGAACAATTAGTACTAGTATCAGTAGTGTAGTCAAGTGTAGAAAATTTTATTGAAATCGGTAAATCGTTCGCCCGATTTACACTCATATGACCACAGTGGCCAATCTTTTACTCCGATATAGGTGAAATTTTGCACAGGGAGTAGAATTAGCATTGTAGCTGTGTGTGCCAAATTTCGTTGAAATCGGTTAAGATTAGATATAGCTCCCATATATATCGTTCGGCCGATTTACACATATATGACCACAGAGGCCAATTTTTTGCTCCGATTTAGTTGAAATTTTACACAGGGAGTAGAATTAGCATTGTAGTTATGCGTGCCAAATTTGGTTGAAACCGGTTCAGATTTAGATATATCTCCCATATATAGCTTTCGCCCGATATGGACTAATACGGTCCCAGAAGCCAGAGTTTTACCCCAAGTTGGTTGGAATTTTGTACGAGAAGAACAATTAGTACTATAGTCAAGTGCGCCAAATTTTATTGAAATCGGTTCAGATTTAGATATAGCTCCCATATATATCTTTCGCCCGATATGGACTTATACGGTCCCAGAAGCCAGAGTTTTACCCCTAGTTGGTTGAAATTTTGCACAGGGAGTAGAATTAGCATTGTAGCTATGCGTGCCAAATTTGGTTGAAATCGGTTCAGATTTAGATATATCTTCCATATATAGCTTTCGCCCGATTTACACTCATATTACCACAGAGGCCAATTTTTAACTCCGATTTAGTTGAAATTTTACACAGTGAGTAGAATTAGCATTGTAGCTATTCGTGCCAAATTTGGTTGAAATCGGTTCAGATTTAAATATAGCTCCCATATATATGTTTTTCTGATTTCGACAAAAATGGTCAAAATACCAACATTTTCCTTGTAAAATCGCCACTGCTTAGTCGAAAAGTTGTAAAAATGACTCTAATTTTCCTAAACTTCGAATACATATATATCGAGCGATAAATCATAAATAAACTTTGGCGAAGTTTCTTTAAAATTGCTTCAGATTTAAATGTTTCCCATAGTTTTTTACTAAAATTGTGTTCCACCCTAGTGCATTAGCCGACTTAAATTTTGAGTCTATAGATTTTGTGGAAGTCTATCAAATTCTGTCCAGATCGAGTGATATTTAAATGTATGTATTTGGGACAAACCTTTATACATAGCCCCCAACACATTTGACGGATGTGATATGGTATCGAAAATTTTGATCTACAAAGTGGTGCAGGTTATAATATAGTCAGCCCCGCCCGACTTTAGACTTTCCTTACTTGTTTTAAATGTATTTAGACCACCACTGAATTAGCAAAGTTGGCAAGTGTTGAAGTATTTATACTAACGTTGTAAAATTTCATGAAAACGATACTCTGTGCTTGCTTAAGATTTTTTGTAGCGGAAAATAGAGCCTGCACTGAAATAAGCATATCCGTTCCCAAAGATTTTGTCTTTACTCTAATGATTTTGGTATTGATTCCGAGCCAAATAAGCAGAAAATGGAAGTAAGGGAGGCACTATGGTTAGCATGACCGCTTCGTGGGTTCAGCTTCAGTTTCGACGGAAAACCAAACAATTTTTCAGCGGTGGATTATCCCCTCTCAGTAATGCTTGCGGAATTTCTGAGTGTTTCAAAGCTTCTCTGAGTGATTTCACTGCAATGTGGAACACCGCTCGGAGTCGGCTATAAAAAGTAGGTCCTTTGTCATTGAACACTGTGGTATCACAAAGGACTGACTAATCTGAAATATCGGGCTGCGTAACATAACCTAACCTAACCTAACCTAACCTAAGGACATTTTGAAGACCCAGTTCTCTTTAAAATTTGAGTTTTGTACACTTGATTCTACGATATTAATTTTAATTCATTAGTTTTTTAGCTTTTTCACCTTTTAAAACGTTTAAATTCAGATCCGTTCAAATTCAGATCCGACTTCAAGCAGAAATTATGCTATGTTTCAGCATCTCCTAAAACATATCGCATTTTTTAACTATTTTTGGCTTTGTAATGAAGACACAAAATGTCAACAAACTTAAAGGCGATTTAAATAATTTTAAAAAAAATTTTCAGAACTATTAAAGCCAAGTTGACCTTTGTCAAATTAAATTTTCTTTCATGTTCAGATACACTTTTTTTAAATCAAATCACTTAACTATAAAAATAAAACGACTTCATTGAAAAGTTTATCGACTTTTGGTCAAGAAAAAACTTTATAGTTTAGAAGTGCGTCTTCTACGGTAAGCAAAATTCGCATTCGTATTTTAAGGACAAGAAATGATTGGCCTCACTACAATATTTGTTCCAACATATTTACAGGCCGACTGAAGTGAAATTCAACAAGGTACAACGCTCTGATTTTTTATTTATTTATTTTTTTTTTTTAACTTTGCTACGAATATGGTCTTCAAATGATCAACAAAGCCTAGCAAAAAGCCTAGCATAGCAAAAAATTTAGAAGTTCTAAAGGCACAATTTTAAAAGAACTTCAAATAATTTTCCTCCCTAATTTTTCGTTTTTTCAGCTTTTAAAAACGAGTTAACGACAACTTTATTTTCCAAATTAAGACTCGACTTCCACTAGAAATTATGCTTTGTTTCAAGTAAAAGGTCTTTAAAATAAAGTGTTGAAAAACATGTCCCATATTTGAACGATTTTTTGCTTTGTAGTCAATATACAAAAAGACAACAAATTTAAAGACAATTTTATTAAATTTAAAGAATTTTTCTGAATTACTAAAGTCAAGTTGACCTTAGCCCAAACATTTTTTCTTTCACGTTATGATACCTATTTTTAAGTGAAATTACTTAATTTTAAGGACAAAACGACTTCATTGAATGGTTTATCGACTTTTGGACAAGGAAAACACTTTATATTAGAGAAATGTGTCTTCTATGCTAAGAAAAATTTGCATTCGTATTTTAAAGACATGAAATCTTTGATCTCACGACAATATTTTTTCAACGTAGGTTAAAAACAGATTAAGAATTAAAAAAATGCTACAAATTGGAAATTACTAAAATGGTACAAATGCCGAAAAATATGCTAAGTCCATTCTAGAAAAATAGTGAATTTTTGAAAATATTTGATTTGAATTAAAAATCATTAAAAAAATTGAAAAACTATTTATTTGTCAAAATTTATTAATTCACATCACTGAATTTGCATCACATCTTAAGAAGTGATGCAAATTCAGTGCAACGGCTCTTGGATATTCGTCCTATGACAAGCCCATGTAAAATACATCGCTTCTGGGCGCAATTTTACACAATTTTTGGATCCAAAAAGAACATTTTTTTTGGCGACGCTGCACTCAAATAAAGTTTCCTGTAAAAAAATCGCCTTACTTCAAAGAAGACACTTAAACCACTAAAAATAAAACGTTTTGTGATAATGAAAATAATACTACAAATAATGTATACCATAAATTAATTTAGTTCGAAAAGTATTGAATATGAGTATATTGCTGTACTATATGAAATAGCCATAAGTGTGTACGTTTAACTAGAATTTATAGCTTACTAACCAAAAAGAATATACGAAAACTGGCCGTAGTATTTATATTGCTAGGTCATTGGCCTTTTTGGAAAAGCAAAATGTTGCCAGAACAATGACACTAATTGAAATTCATGACACATTTAACGGGTTTATCGGGAATTAATATAAATGGAATGGAATATGGTCAGGATAACTACATTTAATTATTTATTCACGTATTTTCCTGAGAAGACAAATTAAATACAAGAAGAACAAGTTGATATTTAAACAAATTAAATACAAATAGAACAATTTGATATTTAAACAAGTAAGTAAAGTAGAAAGTCGGGCGGGGCCGACTATATCATACCCTAAACCACCATTACAGAATTAGTAATCATAAGCATTTGTGGGGTAAAATATAGGTCTGGGAGATAAACCGCTGTTGTATATTTCTATAAAAATAAAATTTTGGAAAAAGTTTCTATAAACAAATTTTTGTGAGAAAGTTTTCTATAGAAATAAAATTTTGACAATAAATTCTATAGAAATAAAATGTTGAGAAAAAATTCGACAGAAATAAAATTTTGAGAAAATATTTTATAGAAATAATATTTTGGAAAAAATTCTATAGAAATACGATTTTGACGAAATGTTCTATAGAAATAAAATGTTGACAACATTTTCTACAGGAATGAAGTTTACCACACATTGTTATAGATCAAGCCTTGCCGGCTTCTAATTTCCTCCTCTAGAGCCATCAAAATGTAAAAATTATTACAAATTGTGTTGAGTGAAAATGTCCTATATTGTGGCCCTACGTCCCTACAAGACACTAAATATTAGAAAAACCCTACATATAGGGAATTTCCCCTACTTCTAGCAAAACTGGCTGTGTTGGTATTGCACCTACGGAGTTAGTATGCCACTAATATTGAGCCCATTATTAAAAAAGAGAAAATCGTTAAATTAGTGTGGGTAATAAATACAAATTTGTAAAACTCGAGCAATATTCTTATGAAAGAGCTACAAGTACGTATAAGTACGATCGGCTAGTACATCAAAATTTGAAATTTGAGTAAAATTGGTTAATAAATAAGAGTGCTATGGCCAAATTTGGGAAAATCGAGCGATACATATATATGGAAGCTATATCTAAATCTGAACCAATTTGCATAATATTTTCCGGGTTTGATTAATTCCACAAAAGGTTACCTTGAGCAAGATTTGAGTAAGATCAGTTAAGAAATGAGGCCTGTATGGTTAAACATAAGGTTATTAGGGGCGAATTTTTCAAAATCGGGTGAGACATATATGGGAGCTATATCTACATCTGAACCGATTTCGATGAAATTTTGCACATATAGTTAGTACTATAGAGGACTGGATCTAGCCAACTTTTAGTAAGATCGGTTAATAAATAAGGCTTCTGTGGCCAAATTTGGGAAAATCGGGCTATACATATATATGGGAGCTATATCTAAATCTGAACCGATTTCTATGATTTTTTGCACATATAGTTAGTGCTATAGAAGACTACATTTAGCCAAATTTGAGTAAGGTCGGTTGATAAATAAGGGTTTTATGGCCAAATTTAGAAAAATCGGGCGGTACATATATATGGGAGCTATAGCTAAATCTGAACCAATTTCGATTTTTTGCACATATAGTTAGTGCTATAGAAGATTATACTTAGCCAACTTTGAGTAAGATCGGTTGATAAATAAAGGTTTTGTGGCAAAATTTGGGAAAATCGGGCGATACATATATATGAGAGCTATATCTAAATTTGATCCGATTTCAATAGCATTCGTCCTTGTGCCCAAAAAACTCCCTGTACCAAATTTAATCAAAATCGGTTAATAATTGCGACCGGAATCCTGTGAACAACAAATACATGGACAGACGGACGAACGGACGGACACCAAGCGCTAGATCGACTCAGGAGGTGATTCTGAGTCGATCGGTATATATTTTATATATATTTTAGACCCCAATCAATATTTCTGGTAGGCACATTTTTTGGCCGATCAAACTTATTATACCCTGACCACTATGTGGTTTAGGGTATAAAAATAAAAAATAAAAACTTTTTTTATACATGCTAGGGGTGGGATTTAAGGTATTTGTTTGTAGACTTATCTGTAGGTAAGTCTACAAATAATTACGAACCGATATGGACTTTTGCGCGGTAATTAGAGAGCCAGAGTTCAAATAATGGGGTGGCTTTACGTAGGGGCTATATACAATTATGAACCGAACAAATAATTACGAACCGATATGGACTTTTGCGAGGTAATTAGGGAGCCAGAGTTGAAATAATGGGTTCGCTTTACGTGGGGGCTATATACAATTATGAACCGATATGGACCATGTGTGATTTGAGATCGGTTTATATGAGGGCTATAAATAAGATAGTTAGGCATGATTGTTAACGGCGATATACTAGCACAATGTACCAAATTTCAACTCAATCGGGTAAAATTTGCTCCTCCAAGAGGCTCCAAAACCAAATCTGGAGGTCGGTTTATATGGGGGCTACATATGATTATGTACCGATATGGACCAATTTTGGCATAATTGTTAAAGACCATATACTAACACCACGTACCAAATTTCAACCGGATCGGATGAATTTTGCTTCTCCAAAAGGCTCTGGAGGTCAAATCTGGGGACCGGTTTATATGGGGGCTATATATAATTATGGACCGATATGGACCAATTTTTGCATGATTATTGGAGACCATAGAACAACACCACGTACCAAATTTCAACCGGATCGGATGAATTTTGCTACACCAAGAAGCTCCGGAGGTCAAATCGGGGGACCGGTTGATATGGGGGCTATACGTAAAAGTGGTCCAATATGGCCCATTTGCAATACCGTCCGACCTACATCAATAACAACTACTTGTGCCAAGTTTCAAGTCTTGTGCCAAGTTCAAATACGAAGGCAAATTTTGAGTTAGCATAGAAGAAATATTTCACTGATATAAAGTTTTTCCTTCTCTAAAACTCCAAAACTCTTCAATGAAGTTGATTTGTTTTTATACGCATATAAACCGATCCCCAGATTTGACTACCGGACCCTATAGAAGAGCAAATTTCATCAAATCCAGTTGAAATTTGGTATGTGATTTGGTTCATATCGGTCCATAAATATATATAGCCCCCATATAAGCCGATCCACAGATTGGCATTACGGAAACTTCTTGAAGAGCAAATCTCATCTGATATGGTGGAAATTCATTACGTGATGTTACCATATTGCATCCTACATCCATGCAAAAATTTGTCCAAATTGGTCATAATTATATAAACATATTCCCTAATATGACTACCGAAGCCTCTTAGAATGGAAAATTTCTTCCGAGCCGGCTGAAATTTGGTACGTAATGTTAGAATATGCCCTCAAAAATCCATGCAAAAATTTGGTCCATAATTATATGTAGCCTTTGTATAAACCGAACCCCAAATTTGGCCACAGAAGCCTCTTGAAAGAGAAAATTTCATCCGGTCCGGTTGAAATTTGGCTCTCTAATAGTCACAGCCATTCATAATTATTTAAAGACTTCTCTATATAAAACGATACGATCAAGAACTAAAGAGGCATGCGTACACACAAAAAAAAATTTTCTTATTCAATCACGAAATTAATTGATCCAATTAATTTTTTAATTGAAGTGTCTTTAATCAACGAAATGATAGTATCAATTAAAAAAGTAATTGAAGGTCAATTAAAAAATTAATTGATACTATTAATTTTTGTGATTAATTTTTGTTTCAATTAAAAAATTTGTTGATTCAATTAAATTTTTAATTGATCCAATTAATTTTTTAATTGAAATGTCTTCAATCACAGAAATGATAGAATCAATTAAAAAATTAATTGAAGGTCAATTAAAAAATTAATTGAAGGTCAATTAAAAAATTAATTGATACTATTAATTTTTGTGATTAATTTTTGTTTCAATTAAAAAATTTGTTGATTCAATTAAATTTTTAATTGAATATTTTTTAAAACTCTATTAAAATTTTAATTTGAACATTTTTCCAGAATTTTTTTTCTGTGTAGTTATTTATACTGCCTTTATTTATCTAACATAGACTCCATATGGACTAACATACAATTTAGAAGACTATATTAAGGAGGTTTAATATTCCTTGCCATCGGAAACCGTTACCACAACCCAAGTAATTCGATTGTGGGTGACTGTCTCTAGTAGAACTTTCTATACAATCCATGGTGGCGGGGACATAACATTCGGTCTGGCCGAACTTACGGCCGTATATGCTTGTTTATTACTAAAACTGAATATGTTTCTTTTGTAGGCCTAATTTCCATACTTAATACTCCCCCTATGCTCTACTTTCTAAGGTTATTCACACTTGGATAAATTTCACCTTTCGTTTCAGAACATATTATATGCTTATGAACAAAAAAAAAGGAAAGTTTTCTCTTCAACGCCCTTTTCGGAATGTGTGATAATTTATGAGAGCAATTACAAAGGTTATCACTGTGGAAATATAAGAAAAACAAAGAACATGAAATGTTTTATTGCCACGTTAATGGTAAAACATAAAATTCGAAATTTGTGGGAGGAGCAGTTTTGTGTGAAAGAAAAGTCTCTTGAATAAAAACTACTTAATAATAGTAATAACAATTTTATAAAACAAGTGGAAAATATCATGAGGAGTGTGTATTCAGAAAAATTACGACTTGTTAAATATTGATAAAAATGTTTATCAAGAAAATTTGATAAAGTTTTGTATTGATAATTTGAATTTCTTTAAAGATTTTGTATTTTATAAAAAACAAGTATATACGGCCGTAAGTTCGGCCAGGCCGAAGCTTATGTACCCTCCATCATGGATTGCGTAGAAACTTCTTCTAAAAACTGCCATCCACAATCGAATTACTTAAGTTGCGGTAACGCTTGCCGATGGCAAGGTATCTTAAAACCTCCTAATACCATCTTCTAAAATGTATGTAAGTCCATACGTGGTATATATTAAATCAAAAAAGATCGATCCAATACGTATATAATTCAGTTTGACAAATTAGACATAAAATTTTGACAAAATTTTCTACAGAAATAAAATTTTAACAAAATTTTCTATAGAAATAAAATTTTAACAAAATTTTCTATAGAAATAAAATTTTCACAAAATTTTCTATAGAAATAAACTTTTGGTAGATTATTTTTGGCTCGAGTGGCAACCATGATTATGAACCGAATAAAATTTGAATAAAATTTTCTATAGAAATACAATTTTGACAATGATGAAAATTTTATTATGAACCGAATAAAATTTTAACAAAATTTTCTCTAGAAATAAAATTTTGACAAAATTTTCTATAGAAATAAAATTTTGACAAAATTTTCTATAGAAATAAAATTTTGACAAAATTTTCTATAGAAATAAAATTTTGGTAGACTTTTTTTAGCTCTAGTGGCAACCATGATTATGAACCGATATGGACCAATTTTTTTGTGATTGGACCAATTTTGGTATGGTTGTTAGCGACCATATACTAACACCACGTTCCTAATTTGAACCGGATCGGATGAATTTTGCTCCTCCAAGAGGCTCCGGAGGTCAAATCTGGAGAACGTTTTATATGGGGGCCATATATAATTATGGACCGATATGAACCAATTCTGGCACGCTTGTTAAAGATCATATACTAACACCATGTTCCAAATTACAACCGGATTGGATGAAATTTGCTTCTCTTGGAGACTTCGCAAGCCAAATCTGGGGATCGGTTTATATGGGGGCTATATATAATTATGAACCGATGTGGACCAATTTTTGCACGGTTGTTAGAGACCATATACCAATATCATGTACCAAATTTCAGGCGGGTCGGATGAAATTTGCTCCTCTTTGAGGCTCCGGAACCCAAATCTGGGGATCGGTTTATATGGGCGCTATATATAATTATGGACCGATGTGGACCAATTTTTGCACGGTTGTTAGAGACCATATACCAACACCATGTACCAAATCTCAGCCGGATCGGATGAAATTTGCTTCTCTTTTAGGCTCCACAAGCCAAATCTGGGAATCGGTTTATATGGGGGCTATATATAATTAAGGACCGATATGGACCAATTGTTGCATGGTTATTAGAGACCATATACCAACATCATGTACCAAATTTCAGCCGGATCGGATGAAATTTTCTTCTCTTTGAGGCTCCGCAAGCCAAATCTGGGGATCGGTTTATATGGGGGCTATATATAATTATGAACCGATGTGGACCAATTTTGGCATGGTTGTTAGAGACCATATACTAACACCATGTACCAAATTTCAGCCGGATCGGATGAAATTTGCTTCTCTTTTAGGCTCCGCAAACCAAATCTGGGGATCCGTTTATATGGGGGCTATATATAATTATGGACCGATGTGGACCAATTTTTGCATGGTTGTTAGAGACCTTATACCAACACCATGTACCAAATTTCAGCCGGATCGGATGAAATATGCTTCTGTTAGAGGCTCCACAAGCCAAATCTGAGGGTCCCTTTATATGGGGGCTATACGTAAAAGTGGACCGATATGGCCCATTTTCAATACCATCTGACCTACATCGATAACAACTACTTGTGCCAAGTTTCAAGTCGATAGCTTGTTTCGTTCGGAAGTTAGCGTGATTTCAACAGACGGACGGACGGACGGACGGACATGCTTAGATCGACTCAGAATTTCACCACGACCCAGAATATATATACTTTATGGGGTCTTAGAGCAATATTTCGATGTGTTACAAACGGAATGACAAAGTTAATATACCCCCATCCTATGATGGAGGGTTTAAAAACAAGTATATACAGCAGTAAGTTCGGCCGGGCCGAATCTTAAATACCCACCACCATGAACCAAATATTAGGGTTTCCTTTGAAATTTCAGGAGGGCTTGAGGACTTGAGGACATTTCCCGAAGATAAATTTAAAGATTTTACCTATGAGGACTATATCAGATTCTGGATTTATAAGAACCATTTTTGTTTCAGTTTTAGAGGAATAATTAACATCTCTTTTAAGTGTGCAAAAAAATTATAAAATAACGTCTTGATTTGAAATCTTAAATCTGTAGATTTTCACCCGAGAAGTAAAATCTAGAAATTTTACATTGAGTTTCAAGCAATTTCATGATCAAGAAGTGAAGTCGGTCTATATGGAGGCATTACCAAATTGACCGATAAAAACCTAATCCGATACACGTTTTTGTGAGCCTAAAATACGAGAATATTTACAATTTCAGGCAAATCGGATAAAAACTACGGTTTCTAGAAGCCCAAGAAGTAAAATCAGGATATCGGTCTATATGGGGGCTATACCAAAACATGGACCGATACTCACCATTTGTTGCACACCTCTTTATGGTCCTAAAATACCTATAAATTTCCAATTTAAGGCAAATTGTATATAAACTACGGATTCTATAAACCCAAGATGTAAAATCAGGAGATCGGTCTATATGGGGGCTATACCAATACATGCCGACTATTTTCGGCACACCTTTTGATCGTCCTCAAGTACCTCTAGATTTTCAAGTTCAGAGAAATTGGATAAAAACTACGTTTTCTATAAGCCCAAGACTCCAAATCGGGAGGTCGGTTTATATGGGAACCATAACAAAACATGGACGGATGCTCACCAGTTTTGGCACACCTCTTTACGGTTCTAAAGTACCTCTCGATTTCAAATTTCAGGTAAATTGGATAAAAACTGCGGTTTGTATAAGCCCAAGAAGTAAAATCGAGAGATCGGTGTATATGGGGGCTATACCAAAATATGGACCGATACTCACAATTTTTGGCACACGTATTTATAGTCCTACAATACCTCTAGATTTCTAATTTCAGGTAAATTGAATAAAATCTGCGGTTTCTATAAGCCCAAGAAGTAAAATCGGGAGATCGGTCTATATGGGGACTATACCAAAAGATGGACCGACACTCACAATTTTTGGCACACCTCTTTATGGTCATAAAATACCTCTAGATTTAAAATTTCAGGCAAATTGGTTAAAAAATTCGATTTCTTTAAGCCCAAGACCCCAAATCGGGAGGTCGGTTTATATGGGGACTATATCAAAACCTGGACCGATATAACCCATCTTCGAACTTGACCAGCCTGCAGACAAAAGACGAGTTTGTGCAAAATTTCAGCACGATTGCTTCATTATTGAAGACTGTAGCGTGATTACAACAGACAGACAGACAGACAGACGGACATCGTTATATCGTCTTAGAATTTCTCCTGATCAAGAATATATATATATATACTTTATATAGTCGGAAATCGATATTTCGATGTGTTACAAACGGAATGACAAACTTATTATATCCCCGTCACCATATGGTGGTGGGTATAAAAATGATAATGTTGAATTGAATTGAATATGGAATTTTAAGGAAATCTTACTAACATTGGAATTAAAATTGGAATGAGACGAATATGTGAAATTAATAGGCAATAAAAAATTGGAAAATATGGAATAAATAATTAAAGTGTACATATGATGGAATCAAGCAAGTGAACATGGCGGATAGACCTAAATATATGGGACTCGACATATATTATGAGGTGTAGCGCCCCGACCAAATAAACACTTATTTTGAGCGTAATCCAATTTTATTTAATCCACTAGAGACTGCGCTAAAATCTAAAACAATTTTAATTTTTTTTATTTTAATTCAAATTTTAAATAATTATTTTTTCTTACAATTGTGTTTGATTTAAATTTAGCCTGGCACTAATTTTCAAAAAAGAATACAATGATTTTAAGAGTTTACTTCTCCTTCTTTGTGACCGGTCTTCTTGGAGTTTACTTCAAAATGGAAGAGTAATGGTTTCTTGCAAATGACAGTTGTCAATTACAATGTGTTGCCGGATCGATATAATATAGGGCCATGAGTGGGAATTCAAAAAACTAAATTTTAGTTGGCCACTCAACAACATACTTAATTAAATGGAGTGACGTTTTAAGTTGGGGACTACAGATAAAATAGGAACAAATTAAGTTTGACTGACAGCTGTAGTAAGGTTGGGAAGGGAACGTAAGGGCCCTGCTTTTGTCACCTAAGCGGAACTAGGGATTTAGGGACTATAGCGATCTTAATCTTAAGGAATCGAAATTGATCGGGTACGAAGTTGTGATACGGCGGTCTGTGAATCACTTGCCACAAGAATCCACCCCACTATACCCCGCGAGCTAGATCGTGCTAGGATAAGCGTATCCGAGTGGCTAAGTGATCACAAATTAATATCTAGGTCCGCGCGTAACAAGTGTTTTACTAAAAGCTTCCTTATTAAACGAAGCCCGCCTAAAAGCGGGATTGGTCATTAGAGGGTTAACGTACTTTATCGAATATTACTTCGAATGAAATTCGATTGTAGGGGCTGAGACTGCGAGGTGTGAGAAAATATAATTCTCAGAAATAATCTACTTGGGCGAAAAGCGCCAAAATATTATAGTGCACAACAAGTACACACAAAATGTTTTTTCTGATTCAATCACAAAATCAATTGATCCAATTATTTTTTTAATTGAAATGTCTTCAATCACAGAAATTATAGTATCAATTAAAAAATTAATTGACATAGCACTAAAACATTAATTGATCCAATTAAAAAATTAATTGATACAATTAATTTGTGTGATTTATTTTTATTTCAATTAAAATTTTTTTTATTCAATTAAATTTTTATTTGAATATTTTTTAAAATTCAATTAAGATTTTAATTGGAAAACATTCTCGTGAAATTTTTTTCTGTGTAATAACAGATTTTCCATAGTAGAGTCTAATAATTCAAATCCATGGATTGGGGTATATGAGTTTCGGCTCGCCACATATAAATGTAACTTGTTACTTATACCCATGTCAACTTGCACTAAATACAAAATATCTGAATATTAGCTCATTATTAAAAATATTAATAAAAACTAATTAATTATTATGACATGTCATAAAAAAAAACAAATGACATAATCATTATTTCTATTTGCTATGGCTGTTGCTCATTATTTTTTGACTTTTTTTTTGGTTTTTGCTTTTTGTCGGCTTTGGCACGGTATGAATTTTTGGGAGATTTCTTTTTATTTATTCATCGTAATTGAAAATATAATGAAAAATTCTCATGTTAAGCGGTTATATTATTTGTTATGTTTTCTTTTTCAAAGCAATTATTTATTGCCTTTTTGGTGGGAACGCTTCACAGTGATTTGCAGGTTCATTAAATCTTATGGAAATTTCAGAACCAAAAAATTAGTATTTGCTTGGTGAATATGTGTTTTTGCAGAAAATATAAGGAAATAAATAGGGAAAGATAAAAAATAAGCAATTGTAACAGGTTGGCTGATAAGTCCCCGGTCTGACGCATAGATGGCGTCGCTAGTATTAAATGCATATTATTATACCCTGCTCCACACTGTGGAAAAGGGTATTATAAGTTAGTGCATATGTTTGTAACACCCAGAAGGAGACGAAATAGACACATGGTGTCTTTGGCAAAAATGCTCAGGGTGGTCTCTTGAGTCGATATAGCGATGTCCGTCTGTCCGTCTGTTCGTGAACACATTTTTGTAATCAAAGTCTAGGTCGCAGTTTTAGTCCAATCGACTTGAAATTTGGCACAAGTATGTGTTTTGGCTCAGAATAGATCCCTATTGATTTTGGAAGAAATCGGTTCAGATGTAGATATAGCTCCCATATATATTTCGCCCGATATGGACTTATATGGCCCCAGAATCCAGAGTTTTACCCTAATTTGCTTAAAATTTTGCACAAGAAGAACAATTAGTTCTATAGTCAAGTGTGCCAAATTTTATTGAAATCGTTTCAGATTTAGATATAGCTCCCATATATAGCTTTCGCCCGATTTACACTCATATGACCACAGAGGCCAATTTTTTGCTCCGATTTAGTTGAAATTTTGCACAGGGAGTAGAATTAGCATTGTAGCTATGCGTGCCAAATTTGGTTGAAATCGGTTCAGATTTAGATATAGCTCCAATATATAGCTTTCGGCCGATTTACACTCATATGACCACAGAGGCCAATTTTTTGCTCCGATTTAGTTGAAATTTTGCACAGGGAGTAGAATTAGCATTGTAGCTATGCGTGCCAAATTTGGTTGAAATCGGTTCAGATTGAGATATAGCTCCCATATATAGCTTTCGCCCGATTTACACTCAAATGACCACAGAGGCCAATTTTTTGCTCCGATTTAGTTGAAATTTTGCACAGGGAGTATAATTAGCATTGTAGCTATGCGTGTCAAATTTGGTTGAAATCGGTTCAGATTTAGATATAGCTTTCGCCCGATTTACACTCATATGACCACAGAGGCCAATTTTTAACTCCGATTTAGTTGAAATTTTGCACAGGGAGTAGAATTAGCATTGTAGATATGAGTGCCAAATTTGGTTGACATCGGTTCAGATTTAGATTTAGCTCCCATATATATGTTTTTCTGATTTCGACCAACATTTTCCTTGTTTTTTATTATCCGACTTAAATTTTGAGTCTATAGATTTTGTGGAAGTCTATCAAATTCTGTCCAGATCGAGTGATATTTAAATGTATGTATATGGAACATACCTTTATATATAGCCTCCAACACATTTGACGGATGTGATATGGTATCGAAAATTTATATCTACAAAGTGGTGCAGGGTATAATATAGTCGGCCCCGCCCGACTTTAGACTTTCCTTACTTGTTTTTATATAGTACCAACCTTCAAATGGTTCGTGCCAAAATTTGACGTCTGTAAGTCAATTAGCTTGTGAGATAGAGCGTCTTTTGTGAATCAACTTTTGTTATTGTGAAAAAAATGGAAAAACTGTTTTCTGAAGGGAAAAAATACGGTGGAAGCAAAAACTTGGCTTGATAATGAGTTTCCGGACTCTGCCCCAGGGAAATCAACAATAATTGATTGGTATGCAAAATTCAAGCGTGGTGAAATGAGCACGGAGGACGGTGAACGCAGTGGACGCCCGAAAGAGAGATGATTTTGAATGACCGTAAAATGAAGTTGATCGAGATAGCAGAGACCTTAAAGATATGAAAGGAACGTGTTGGTCATATCATTCGTCAATATTTGGATATGCGGAAGCTCTGTGCAAAATGGGTGCCGCGCGAGCTCACATTTGACCAAAAACAACAATTCTAAGCGGTGTTTGCAGCTGTTAACTCATAATACACCCAAGTTTTTCGATCGATATGTGACAATGGATGAAACATGGCTCCATCACTACACTCCTGAGTCCAATCGACAGTCGGCTGAGTGGACAGCGACCGGTGAACCGTCTCCGAAGCGTGGAAGGACTAAAAAGTCCGCTGGCATAGTAATGGTCTCTGTTTTTGGGATGCGCATGGAATAATTTTTATCGATTATCTTGAGAAGCGGAAAACCATCAACAGTGACTATTATATGGCGTTTTTGGAGCATTTGAAGGTCGAAATCGCGGGAAAATGGCCCCATATGAAGAAGAAACAAGTAAGGAAAGTCTAGAGTCGGGCGGGACCGATTATATTATACCCTGCACCACTCTGTAGATCTAAATTTTCGATACCATATCACATCCGTCAAATGTGTTGGGGGCTATATATAAAGGTTTGTCCCAAATACATACATTTACGTATCACTCGATCTGGACAGAATTTGATAGACTTCTACAAAATTTATAGACTCAAAATTTAAGTCTGCTAATGCACTAGGATGGAACACAATGTTAGTTAGTTCCACAGTGTGGCGCAGGGAATAAATATGGGAAACATTTAAATCTGAAGCAATTTTAAGGAAACTTCGCAAAAATTTATTTATGATTTATCACTCAATATATATGTATTAGAAGTTTAGGAAAATTAGAGTAATTTTTACAACTTTTCGACTAAGAAGTGGCGATTTTACAAGGAAAATATTGGTATTTTGACCATTTTTGTCGAAATCAGAAAAACATATATATGGGAGCTATATCTAAATCAGAACCGATTCCAACCAAATTTGGCACGCATAGAAACAATGCTTATTTTACTCCCTGTGCAAAATTTCAACAAAATCGGAGTTAAAAATTGGCCTCTGTGGTCATATGAGTGTAAATCGGGCGAAAGCTATATATGGGAGCTATATCTAAATCTGAACCGAGTTCAACCAAATTTGGCACACATAGCAACAATGCTTATTATACTCCCTGTGCATAATTTCAACTAAATCGCAGTAAAAAATTGGCCTCTGTGGTCATATGAGTGTAAATCGGGCGAAAGCTATATATTGGGGCTGTATCTGAATCTGAACCGATTTCAATCAAATTTGGCACACTTGACTACACTACTATTTGTACTCCTAGTGAAAAATTGCAATCAAATTGGGGTAAAACTCTGGTTTCTGGGACCGTATTAGTCCATATCGGGCGAAAGATATATATGGGAGCTATAGCTAAATCTGAACCGATTTCAATACAATTTTGCACATTTGACTATACTACCAATTGTACTCCTAGTGCAAAATTTCAACCAAATTGGGGTAATACTCAGGCTTCTAGGGCCGTATAAGTGCATATCGGGCGAAAGATATATATATGGGAGCTATATCTAAATCTGAACCGATTTCATCCAAAATCAATAGGGTTCGAAGTCGATTGGGCTTAAATTACTACCTAATCCCTTGGTTACAAAAATGTGTTCACGGACAGACGGACAGACGGACATGGCTATATCGACTCAGGAGCCCACCCTAAGCATTTTTGTCCAAGACACCATATGTCTATCTCGTCTCCTTCTGGGTGTTGCAAACATATGCACTAACTTATAATACCCTGTTCCACAGTGTGGCGCAGGGTATAAAAAGTGTTGTGCCACCAAGACAACGTACCGTGCAAAGAGTTATTGAGAACGATGTCAAAAATTCATGAATTGGGCTTCGAATTGCTTCCCCACCCACCGTATTCTCCAGATCTGGCCCCCAGCGACGTTTTCTTGTTCTCAGACCTCAAAAGGATGCTCGCAGGGAAAAATTTGGTTATCGACGAAACTGAGGCAAAACCGAAGGAGTACTACCAAAATGGTACCAAAAAATTGGAAGGTCATTATAATCGTTGTATCGCTCTTGAAGGGAACTATGTTGAATAATAAAAACGAATTTTGACAAAAAAAAAAAAAGTGTTTTTCTTTGTTAGACCGGTGACTTATCAGTTTAAGACCGTAGGGTTCTAGACTGGTGTATATGAGAGCTGTATAACATCCTCAACGATTAGAAACTATTTTTACATATCTGTTTATAAACATAAAATAAATCTAGATTATCTATTTCAGACGAATCGAATAAAAAAAGTATATAAGGCCGTAGATTCGGCCAGGCCGAATCTTATGTACCCTCCACCAAGGATTGTGTAGAAACTCCTACGAAAAACTGTCATCCACAATCGAATTATTTGGGTTGTGGTATCTTAAAACTTCTTAACATCGTTTTCTAAATTGTGAGTTAGTCCATACGTGGTATATATTTGCCAAAAAATATGTATAGGTAAGTCTACAAATAATTACGAATCGATATGGACTTTTGCACGGTGCGTAGATAGCCGGAATTGAAATATGAAATTATGAACTTGATATGAACCAATTTTTGTGTGATTGGGGATCGATTTATCTGATGGCTATATATAACTATAGACCGATATGGACCTAGTTAGGCATGGTTGTTAACGGCCATATACTAGAACGATGTACCAAATTTCAACTGACTCTGATGAAATTTGCTCCTCTAAGAGGCTCCAAAACCAAATCTCGGGATCGGTTTATATGGGGGCTATATATGATTATGGACTGATATGGACCACTTTTGGCATAGTTGTTAAATATCATATACTACCACCACGTACCAAATTTCAACCAGATCGGATGAATTTTGCTTCTCCAAAAGGCACCGGAGGTCAAATCTGGGGATCGGTTTATATGGGGGCTATATATAATTATGGACTGATATGAACCAATTCCTGCATTGGTTTTGGATACCATATACTAATTTCAGGTACCAAATTTCAATCGAATCGGATGAATTTTGCTCTTCCAAGAGGCTCCGGAGGTCAAATCTGGTGATCGGTTTATATGGGGGCTATATATATTTATGGACCGATGTGGACCAATTTTTGCATGGTCATTAGAGACCATATACTAATACCATGTACCAAATTTCAGCCGGATCGGATGAAATTTGCTTTTCTTAGAGGCTCCGCAAGCCAAATCGGGGGTTCGGTTTATATGGGGCTATATATAATTATTGACCGATATGGACCAATTTTTGCATAGGTGTTAGAAACCATATACTTACACCATGCACAAATTTCGGCCGGATCGGATGAAATTTGCTTCTCTTAGAGTTCCCGCATGCCAAATTTCGGGGTCCGTTAATATGGGGGCTATACGTAAAAGTGGACCGATTTGCAATACCATCCGACCTACATCAATAAAAACTACTTGTGCCAAGTTTCAAATCGATAGCTTAATTCGTTCGGAAGTTAGCGTGATTTCAACAGACGGACGGATGGACAGACATGCTCAGATCGACTCAGAATTTCACCACGACCCACAATATATATATACTTTATGGGGTCTTAGAGCAATATTTCGATGTTTTACAAACGGAATGACAAAGTTAATATACCCCCATCCTATGGTGGAGGGTATAAAAATACAGAAAAAACTCATACCTTTTTAGGATCATCCGTCTCCATGTGACATATCTCAAACTTTCGGAGTATCAATCTATATGATCTGGTGCAATTGCAATGGTATATTACCCAGCAAAAAAAGCGTTGCCAAAAAAGTAATGAAAATGTTCTTTTTGGATCGGGAAGTGGTGTAAAATTGACGCGGAAGCGATGAATTTAACATGGGCTTGTCATAGGACGGAACTCCTCCATCGCAACAGCCGTTGCACTGAATTTGCATCACTTCTTTAGGTGTGATCCGAATTCAATGTTTTGGATGTAAATTAAAAATTCTGTGATATTTTGTGAAATAAATAATTTTTATACGTTTTTTATAATTTTTAAAGGATTCTAACGCTTGTCGGAAACGTTTGACCTCAAATATATTCAAAAATTCACAGTTTTTTCAGATTAGATTTAGTATTTTTGTCGACAAAATTTAAATGATTTGTATCATTTTATGAATTCTTACTATGTTTTTAATTTATTTGAAACAAAAAAAGTTAAAATTATCCTTTAAAAGTATGAAAAAATCAAGTTATAAAAAATTGAATTAAAAAACCTTCCTGGTTAGTTAAAATAAAGAACATCATTGGGAGTGCATCTTCTGGAAGTGTTTTTAAAGTTGTTCCTTTGGAAGAACTTCCAATTTTTTTTTGCTGGGTACCTTATTCCTATTTGAGACTAATGTAAAACTTTCCCGCTATTTGACTTTTTAGGAATCTACCATTCATCATCCATAAATTTTTAGATTTAATATCTTTCATATCTTGTTTTGGAACTTTAATTATCGAGATTTCTCGTCCACTATATCAATCTTCTAACGATTGTAAAATATTAGAATCTTCATATCTGTTAAAAAAATTAAATTCTTAATTATCATATTTTTCATATAAAATAAATCACCGTGCGTGATGAGTAAAGGCAAATAGCGCGTAATATCTTTTATTGACTTTAATTTATGTAAGCAGAATGCTTGGCAAATTTTGTATTGTGGGTTTTTTTTGTATTTTGGTTTTATTTCCCTTTTCTTCAAACAGCATATTTAATTAAAATAAATAATAACATTAATACTACTTTAGGCAATGTTTCTTATATATTTGAAATTAAGTGCTTTCTCTGACATGCCTTTTTTTTTTTTTTTGAGAAGGCAATTTTAAATTTTTAGGCATTTTAGGCGTAGTAGGCATTGTTTTGTTTTATTCACTTGTTATATGATCTACAATGGTTTGTCTAAAGAAATTGTAACTTTTAAGATGGAAAAAATATGGAATTTGTAATATTGGTGGATTTTTGAGAATTATAAATAATGTTGTTTTAATTTTGTATGTTATTATTGGAAATTTGTGTTACAAGATCACACACACTTTATACATATAAATAATGTGTGTTTTAGGAAATGTTAAGAAAGAAATAAAAATTATTTTTCGAATATATAAACTAGTAAGTAAGGTGATATGTCACGTGGAACTGACAATATTATATCTAAGGTGCCAAAATTTTCGATTTTTGATTGCTATAATTTTTAAACCGTTCGTCTGACAGCTGATAGATTTATTCCAGTGACAGTTCATTTGATTCCTTTCAAGCCTACAAATACGATAAATCAAATATTGCATTCGTAAAGTTTTTTTTTCGTGATGGAGTTAAAGCATTAAAGTTCAATTGCAAAATTATTCACTAACCAAGTAAAAACAAGTAAAGAAAGTCTAAAGTCGGGCGGAGTAGACATATTATACCCTGCACCACTTTGTAGATCAACATTTTCTATACCATATCAAATCCGTTAAATGTGTTGGGTGCTATATATAAAGTTTTATGTTCCCATATATATATATATTTAAATCTGACCCGATCTGGACAAAAATTAGTCGGCTAATGCCCAGGGCTGGAACACAATGTTAGTAAACAAACAAGTAAGGAAAGTCTAAAGTCGGCCGGGGCCAACTATATTATACCCTGCACCACTTTGTAGATCAAAATTTTCGATACCATATCACATCCTATATATAAAGGTTTGTCCCAAATACATACATTTAAATATCACTCGACTTGGACAGAATATGATAGACTTTTACAAAACCTATAGACTCAAAATTTAAGTTGGCTAATGCACTAGGATGGAACACAATGTTAGTAAAAAAACCAGTAAGGAAAGTCGGGCGGGGCCGACTATATTATACCCTGCACCACTTTGTAGATCTAAATTTTCGATACCATATCACATCCGTCAAATGTGTTTGGGGCTATATATAAAGGTTTGTCCCAAATACATACATTTAAATATCACTCGATCTGGAAGAATTTGATAGACTTCTACAAAATCTATAGACTCAAAATTTAAGTCGGCTAATGCACTAGGGTGGAACACAATGCTAGTAAAAAAAATATGGGAAACGTTTAAATCTGAAGCAATTTTAAGGAAACTTCGCCAAAGTTTATTTATGATTTATCGCTCGATATATATGTATTAGAAGTTTAGGAAAATTAGAGTCATTTTTACAACGTTTCGACTAAGCAGTGGCGATTTTACAAGGAAAATGTTGGTATTTTCACCATTTTTGTCGAAATCAGAAAAACATATATATGGAAGCTATATCTAAATCTGAACCGATTTCAACCAAATTTGGCACGCATAGCAACAATGCTTATTCTCCTCCCTGTGCAAAATTTCAACTAAATCGGAGTTAAAAATTGGCCTCTGTGTTCATATGAGTGTAAATCGGGCGAAAGCTATATATGGGAGCTAAATCTAAATCTGAACCGATGTCAACCAAATTTGGCACGCATAGCTACAATGCTAATTCTACTTCCTGTGCAAAATTTCAACTAAATCGGAGTTAAAAATTGGCCTCTGTGGTCATATGAGTGTAAATCAGGCGAAAGCTATATATGGGAGCTATATCTAAATCTGAACCGATTTCAACCAAATTTGGCACGCATAGCTACAATGCTAATTATACTCCCTGTGCAAAATTTCAACTAAATCGGAGCAAAAAATTGGCCTCTGTGGTCATTTGAGTGTAATCGGGCGAAAGCTATATATGGGAGCTATATCTAAATCTTATCCAATTCTAACCAAATTTTCCACGCATAGTAACAAAGCCAATTCTACTCTCTGTGCAAAATTTCAACTAAATCGGAGTAAAAACTTGGCCTCTATGGTTATATGAGTGTAAATCGGGCAAAAGCTATATATGGGAGATATATCTACATCTGAATCGATATCAACCAAATATGATATAAACAGTTGAGAATGTTAGTTCTATTTCCTGTGAAAAATTTCAAGTAAATCGGAGTTAAAGATTTGCCACTGTGGTCATATGAGTGTAAATCGGGCGAATGATATGTATGGACCGATGCTCACAATTTTTGGCACACGTATTTGTGGTCCTACAATACCTCTCGATTTTCAATTTTAGGTAAATTGAATAAAAACTGCGGTTTCTATAAGTCCAAGAAGTAAAATCGGGAGATCGGTCTATATGAAGGCTATACCAAAATATGGACCGATACTCACAATTTTTGGCAAACGTATTTGTGGTCCTACAATACCTCTAGATTTCCAATTTCAGGTAAATTGAATAAAAACTGCGATTTCTATCAGCCCAAGAAGTAAAATCGGGAGATTGGTCTATATGGGGGCTATACCAAAAGATGGACCGATACTCACCATTTTTGGCACAGGTATTTGTGGTCCTACAATACGTCTCGATTTTCAATTTTAGGTAAATTGAATAAAAACTGCGGTTTCTATAAGTCCAAGAAGTAAAATCGGGAGATCGGTCTATATGAAGTCTATACAAAAATATGGACCGATACTCACAATTTTTGGCAAACGTATTTGTGGTCCTACAATACCTCTAAATTTCCAATTTCAGGTAAATTGAATAAAAACTGCGGTTTCTATCAGCCCAAGAAGTAAGATCGGGAGATTGGTCTATATGGGGGCTATACCAAAAGATGGACCGATACTCACCATTTTTGGCACAGGTATTTGTGGTCCTACAATACGTCTCGATTTTCAATTTTAGGTAAATTGAATAAAAACTGCGGTTTCTATAAGTCCAAGAAGTAAAATCGGGAGATCGGTCTATATGAAGTCTATACCAAAATATGGACCGATACTCACAATTTTTGGCACACGTATTTGTGGTCCTATAATACCTCTAGATTTCCAATTTCAGGTAAATTGAATAAAAACTGCGGTTTCTATCAGCCCAAGAAGTAAAATCGGGAGATTGGTCTATATGGGGGCTATGCCAAAACATGGACCGATACTCACCATTTTTGGCACACCTCTTTATGGTCATAAAATACCTCTAGATTTCAAATTTCAGGCAAATTGGATAAAAACTACGATTTCTATAAGCCCAAGACCCCAAATCGGGAGGTCGGTTTATATGTGGACTATATCAAAACCTGGACCGATATAGGCCATCTTCGAACTTGACCTGCCTGCAGACAAAAGACGAGTTTGTGCAAAATTTCAGCACGATTGCTTCATTATTGAAGACTGTAGCGTGATTACAACAGACAGACAGACAGACAGACAGACAGACAGACAGACAGACAGACGGACATCGTTATATCGTCTTAGAATTTCTCCCTGATCAAGAATATATATACTTTATATAGTCGGAAATCGATATTTCGATGTGTTACAAACGGAATGGCAAACTTATTATACCCCCGTCACCATTCTATGGTGGTGGGTATAAAAAGTTCCCATTAAACGTATAGAAAACCAAGTTATAAAAATTGCTTTAAAAGAACTTCCTGGGCAGTTAAAATAAAGAATATTATTGGGAGTGCATCCTCTGGAAGTGCTTTTAAAGATGTGCCTTTGGAAGAACTTCCAAATTTTTTTGCTGGGTAGTTGTACTCCTAGTGCAAAATTTCAAGCAAATCAGGGTAAAACTCTGGCTTCTGGGTCCATATAAGTGCATATCGGGCGAAAGATATATATGGGAGCTATATATAAATCTGAACCGATTTCTTCCAAAATCAATAGGGTTCTATTCTGATCCAAAACAGAAACTTGTGCCAAATTTGAAGTCGATTGGATTAAAACTGCGACCTAGACGTTGATCACAAAAATGTGTTCACAGACAGACGGATGGACAGAAATGGCTAGATCGACTCAGGGACCCACCTGAGCATTTTTGCCAAAGACACCATGTGTCTATCTCGTCCCTTCTGAGTGTTGCAAACATATGCACTAACTTATAATACCCTGTTCCACAGTGTGGCGCGGGTATAAAAAGCGTAATCAAAACAAGTATATACAGCACTAAGTTCGGCCGGGCCGAATCTTAAATACCCACCACCATGAACCAAATATTAGGATTTCCTTTGAAATTTCAGGAGGGATTGAGGACTTGAGGACACTTCCCGAAGATAAATTTAAAGATTTCACCTATGAGGACTATATCAGATTCTGGATTTATAAGAACCATTTTTGTTTGAGTTTTAGAGGAATCATTAACATCTCTTGTAAGTGTGCAAGAAAATTATAAAATAACGTCTTGATTTGAAATCTTAAATCTGTAGATTTTCACCCGAGAATTATCTGAAATCTGAAATTTTACATTGAGTTTCAAGCAATTTTCATGATCAGTGCGCCTTCTATACCCTCAAGAAATGAAGTCGGTCTATATGGAGGCATTACCAAAAGGACCGTTAAAAACTTAATCCGATACACGTTTTTGGGAGCCTAAAATAATATTTACAATTTCAGGCAAATCGCATAAAAACTACGGATTCTAGAAACCCAAGAAATAAAATCGGGATATCGGTCTATATGGGGGCTATACCAAAACATGGACCGATACTCACCATTTTTGGCACACCCCTTTATGGTCCTCAAATACCTATAAATTTCCAATTTCAGACAAATTGTATTTAAACTACGGATTCTATAAGCCCAAGACCCCAAATCGGGAGGTCGTTTTATATGGGGACCACACCAAAACATGGACCGATACTCACAATTTTTGGCACACGTATTTGTGGTCCTACAATACCTCTAGATTTCCAATTTCAGGTAAATTGAATAAAAACTGCGGTTTCTATAAGCCCAAGAAATAAAATCGGGAGATCGGTCTATATGGGGGCTATACCAAAACATGGACCGATACTTACCATTTTCGGCACACCTCTTTATGATCCTAAAATACCACTAGATTTCCAATTTCAGACAAATTGGATAAAAACTACGGTTTCTATAAGCCCAAGACCCCAAATCGGGAGGTCCTTTTATATGGGGACCATACCAAAACATGGACCGATACTCACAATTTTTGGCATACGTATTTGTGGTCCTACAATACTTCTAGATTTCCAATTTCAGGTAAATTGAATAAAAACTGCGGTTTCTATAAGCCCAAGAAGTAAAATCGGGAGATCGGTCTATATGGGGGCTATACCAAAATATTGTCCGATACTCACAATTTTTGGCACACATATTTGTGGTCTTACAATACCTCTAGATTTCCAATTTCAGGTAAATTGAAGAAAAACTGCGGTTTCTATAACCCAAGAAGTAAAATCGGGAGATCGGTCTATATGGGGGCTATACCAAAACATGGACCGATACTCACCATTTTTGGCACACCCCTTTATGGTCATAAAATACCTCTACATTTCTAATTTCAGGCAAATTGGATAAAAACTACGATTTCTATAAGCCCAAGACCCCAAATCGTGAGGTCGGTTTATATGGGGACTATATCAAAACCTGGACCGATATAGCCCATCTTCGAACTTGACCTGCCTGCAGACAAAAGACGAGTTTGTGCAAAATTTCAGCGCGATTTCTTCATTATTGAAGACTGTAGCGTGATTACAACAGACAGACAGACAGACAGACAGACAGACAGACAGACGGACAGACGGACATCGTTATATCGTCTTAGAATTTCTCCCTGATCAAGAATATATATACTTTATATAGTCGGAAATCGATATTTCGATGCGTTACAAACGGAATGACAAACTTATTATACCCCCGTCACCATTCTATGGTGGTGGGTATAAAAAGTAGTGAAAATGTTCTTCTTGGATCCGGAAGTGGTGCCAGAAACGATGAATTTAACAAGGGCTTGTCATTGGACGGATGTCCACTATTTCAACGCCCGTTGCCCTGAATTTGCATCACTTCTTAAATTGTGATCCGAATACAGTGGATGTGGATTATAAAATTTTGTGATATTTTACCAAATATTTTTGGTAAACCACATAGTGGTCAGGGTATAATAACATTGATCTGCTAAAAAATTTGTCTATCAGAAATAGTGATTTAAGACCCCATAAAATATATATACGAATTCACTCACAATCACCTCCGGAGTCGATCTAGCGCTTGGGTGTTCGTCTGTCCATTTATTTGTTGTATTAGTATTAACCGATTTTGCTGAAATTTGGAACAGGGTGTTTTTTTTTGGTTTTTGAGCTGTGAACTTCGCAGCAAACAAATTTGGAAGTTCTTCTAATGGTACGAATTTAAAAGCACTTCCAGAAATGTCCTCCCAAAGTCGTTCTTTATTTTAATTACACAAAAGATTATTTTAATAAAAGTTTTTATCATTCGCTTTTTTATATTTTTAATGGGTAATGGTTATTTTTATACTCACCACCAAAACATTGGATGGGGAGTGGGGGTATATAAACTTTGTCATTCCGTTTGTAACACATCGAAATATTGCTCTAAGACCCCATAAAGTATATATATTCTGGGTCGTGGTGAAATTCTGAGTCGATCTAAGCATGACCTCCGTCCGTCCGTCCGTCCATCTGTTGAAATCACGCTAACTTCGGAACGAAACAAGCTATTGACTTGCAACTTGGCATAAGTAGTTGTTATTGATGTAGGTCGCATGGTAGGTCAATTGGCCATATTGGACCACTTTTACGTATAGCCCCCATATAAACCGACCCCCAAATTTGGCTTGCGGAGGCTCTTAGAGAAGCAAATTTCATCCGATTCCGTTGAAGGAAGTATATGGTCTCTAACAACCAAGCAAAAATTGGTCCATATCGGTCCATAATTATATATAGCCCCGATATAAACCGATCCCGAGATTTGAACTCGGGGACCTCTTTGGAGGAGCCAAATTCATCCGATTTTGGTACATGGTGTACGTATATAGTCTTTAACAACCATGCAAAAATTGGTCAATATCGGTCCATAATTCCTCAGATTTAAAGTCCGGAGCCTGTTGGTGGAGCAAAATTCATCCGATCCGGTTGAAATTTGGTACGTGGGATACGTATATAGTCTCTAATAATTTGCAAAAATTGATCCATATCGGTCTTTAGTTATATATAGCCGCCATATAAACCGATCCCCAGATTTGACCTGCGGAGCCTCTTGGAGCAGCAAAATTCATCCGATCCGCTTGAAATTTGGTACGTGGGATACGTATGCAGTCTCAAATAACTATGCAAAAATTGGTCCATATCGGTCCATAATTATATATATCCCCCATATAAACCGATCCCCAGATTTGACCTGCGGAGCCTCTTGGAGCAGCAAAATTCATCCGATCCGGTTGAAATTTGGTACGTGGGATACGTATACAGTTTCTAATAACTATGCACAAATTTTTCTATATAGGTCCATAATTATATATAGCTCCCATATAAACCGAATGCCAGATTTGACCTGCGGAGCCTCTTGGAGCAGCAAAATTCATCCGAACCAAAAATTGGTCCATATCGGTCCACAGTTATATATAGCTCACAGATAAACCGATCCCCAATCACAAAAAAATTGGTCCATATCGGTTCATAATTGTATATAGCCCCCATATAAATCGGCCACCATATTTCAATTCTGAGTTTCTAATTACCGCGCAAAAGGTCATACCGGTTCGTAATTATTTGTGGACTTTCCTATATATAGCGGTCAAGAACTGAATAATATACGTATTTACTCTGCCTTTTTTGTCTAATATATAACACGAATGGACTAACTTACAATTTGAAAGACGATGTCAAGAAGAATTGAGATACCTTGCCATCGGTAAGTATTACCACAACCCAAGTAATTCGATTGTGGGTGACAGTCTTTCGTAGAAATTTCTACGCAATCCATGGAGAGGGTACATAAGATTCGGCCTGACCGAACTTACGGCCGTATATACTTGTTTTTGTTTCAAATAGATTAAAAACAGAGTAAGAATTAATAAAATGGTATAAAATATTTCAAATTTTATGAAAAAAAAAATGTATAATAAATTCTAGAAAAATTGAGAATTTTTGGAGTCAAACGTTCCAAACAAGCTTTAGTATACATTAGAAATCATAAAAAATTATAAAAATTATTTATTTGGCAAAATATCACACAATTTTTAAATTCACATCCAGAACACTGAATTCGGATCACACCTTAAGAAGTGATGGAAATTCAGTGCAACGGCTGTTGAAATGGTGGACATCCGTCCTATGACAATCCCATGATATATTCATCGCCAATTTTGCACCACTTCCGGATCCAAAAAGAACCTTTTCACTACTTTTTTGGCAATGCTTTTTTTACTGGGTTATTATGCCTAGTTTCACAGGGTGAAGTAGGGTATTAAAAAAGTTCTCTTCTTAAACTTCATTGAAATCTTTGATATGGTCGTCAGTTTCCCAGCCCTTAAATATTCATGTCTTTATATCAGTCAAAGCAATAATTTTGCCTTTTGAATATTTAAAATCGCACTTCTCAGCGTATTACAATATTCATCATTAATAAAGCAATTCCATCAATGATAAATTTGTAATTTGTATATCATCATTTTATAGTAATAAATATCTGTTTTAATAAAATGTTTATATTTTCAATAAATTATTCGCTGTGATCAGATTGTTTTTCTTACTGATGTATAATAACAACACTAATGAATTTAAAATTGAAACAACTTTAAAAGACTATTAAATTGTTTTTTTTTTTTATTATACAATGGATTGTGATATTTCATCATTTTATCGATGGCAAACTAAATGACGTCAGCAAAAAAATATACAAATTAATGGGAAAAAACTACCATAGATGTATTGTTATCATGAGCTTCGATTCATTAATTTTTTATTAACAATGCAAATAAAAACATCTTGCTCTCTCACTCTCCTTATTGGCATTTGTTGTAGAAACATTTTTAATTGTTTTAATTTCCATTGGAAAATCATAGAATATTTTAGCTTGTAGCAATTGCAAGAATTAAGTCCATCAGGCTTGTTTGGCTTTTGTGTGTGTGTGTTTTTTTAATGTTAATTGAAAAATGTTTTAACATTTATTTGTTGCATATTTTAGTATAACAATAACTTTAATTTGTTTGGCAGATATTTAAACAATGCTTTGGTTAACTACACCCAAAAAAAAAAAAATAAATAAAAAAATAACCTACAAGAAAAAGGAGTTAGCTACTTTTAGAAATGTTTAACTTGATTCTATTACAAAATCCTCTTGATTTTGAATTTCAGGCAAATCTTATAAAAATTAGGATGTCTACACACTTATGAGGTCAAATCTGGATATCGGTCTATATTAGATAAATACCACCATTTTCGACACACCTATTTGTGGTCCTAAAATACCTCTAGATTTCCAATTTCAGACAAATTGGATAATAACTACGGTTTCTACAAGCCCAAGACCCCAAATCGAGTGGTCGGTTTATACGGGGACTATATCAAATCCTGGACTGATATAGCCCATCTTCGAAATTGACCTGCCTGCAAAAAAACGAGTATGTGCAAAATTTCAGCACGATAGCTCCATTATTGAAGACTGTAGCGTGACAACAGACAGATGGACATGGTTATATCGTCTTGGAATTTCTCCCCGATCAAGAATTTAAATATACTTCATATGGTCGGAAATCGATAATTCGATGTGTTACAAACGGAATGGCAAACTTATTATAACCACTCTATGGTGGTGGGTATAAAAAGATGAAATCGCTGAATTAGTGTGGGTAATGTAGCGAAATTTTTGAAAATGGGGTAATATATATTATACTCTCCACCATACGATGGGGGGTATATTAACTTTGTCATTCCGTTTGTAACACATCGAAATATTGCTCTAAGACCCCATAATGTTATATATTCTGGGTCGTGATGAAATTCTGAGTCGATCTAAGCATGCCCGTTCGTCCGTCCGTCCGTCCGTCTGTTGAAATCACGCTAACTTCCGAACGAAACAAGCAATCGACTTGAAACTTGGCACAAGTAGTTGAGAAGCAAATTTCATCCGATCCGGCTGAAATTTGGTACATAGTGCCAGTATATAGTCCTTAACAAACATGCAAAAATTGGTTCACATCGGTTCATAATTATATATAGTCCCTATATAAACCGATCCACAGATTTTGCTTGCGAAGCCTCTATGAAAAGCAAATTTCATCCGATCTGGCTGAAATTTGGTACATAGTGTAAGTATAATTTGGTCCACATCGGTCCATAATTATATATAGCCCCAATATAAACCGATCCCCCGATTTGGCTTGCGGAGCCTCTAAGAGAAGCAAATTTCATCCGATCCGGTTGAAATTTGGTACGTGGTGTTAGTATATGGTCTCTAAAACCATGCAAAAACTGGTGCATACCGGTCTTAATTATATATTACCCCATTTAAACCGATCCCCAGATTTGACCTCCGAAGCTATTGGAGGAGAAAAATTCATCCGACACGGTTGAAATTTGCTACGTGTTGAAATTTGGTACTTTGCTCTAGTATATGGCCGCTAACAACCATGCCAAAATTAGTCCATGTCGGTCTATAGTTATATATAGCCGATCCCCAAAAATAATCTAACCAAATTTTATTTCTATAGAAAAGTTTGTCAAAATTTTATTAATATACAAAATTTTGTCAAGATTTTATTTCTATAGAAAATTTTGCTATAGAAAATTTTGTCAAAATTTTATTTCTATAGAAAATTTTGTCAACATTTTATTTCTATAGAAAATTTTGTCAAAATTTTATTTCTATAGTAAAGTTTGTCAAAATTTTATTAATATACAAAATTTTGTCAAGATTTATTTCTATAGAAAACTTTGCTATAGAAAATTTTGTTAAAATTGTATTTCTATAGAAAATATTGTCAAAATTTTATTTCTATAGAAAATTTTGTCAACATTTTATTTCTATAGAAAATTTTGTCAAAATTTTATTTCTATAGAAAATTTTGCTAACATTTTATTACTATACAAAATTTTGTCAAGATTTTGTTTCTATAGAAAATTTTGTCAAAATTTTATTGCTATAGAAAATTTTGTCAAAATTTTATTTCTATTGAAAATTTCGTCAAAATTTTTTTCTATAGAAAATTTTGTCAACAGAATTATTTACGTATTTAATCGGCATTTTTTGTTTAATATATACCTCGTATGGACTAACTTTCAATTGAGAAGACCGTGTTAAGGAGTTTTAAGATACCTTGCCATCGGCAAGTGTTACCGCAACCCGAGTAATTTGATATTGGATGACAGTCTCTAGTACAAGTTTCTATGCAATCCATGGTGGAGGGTACATAAGATTCGGCCTGGTCGAACTTACGGCCGTATATTCGTGTTTTTGTAATAGCTTTATGTTAGTTTGAATAAGATCGGCCAATAAATTTGGGTAGCATTAGATAATAAACAAGAGTACGAGTATTAAGGCCAATTACACTAGCCAACAGTCGTTTTGTGAATTGGTTCTAGCATAATTTTTCTCATTGATTTTGACCTACTTAACACGAAAATGAGTTTTAAAAAATTTTCTGTCGATTGGGTTTCGAGATACAAATTGTTTGGATTTTGGCGGCTTAAAAAATTAAAAAACCATATAAAAATTCAAATAAAATATAAAACACGATGCTAACAGCAATTTTCGTTTTTTGCGTATAGCTGAAATTTTTACAAAGAAAATAAGCCCTTACTTTACAAAATCTAACAACAAATATAATTATAATTTTTTTGGTAAAAGACCGAAAAGACCAAATTAGCATCGTGTTTTTTATATGGTTTTTTCTGCCACATTTTTACTAAAAAGACGCTGTTTTTTAACTTTTTTAAGCCGCCAACATCCAAACTACTTACCCGATTTGAAAATTTTCTGAGAATGAGTTGTAGACGGCTCAATTTTCTTTAATTTGAGTAGCACCAGGATCGAATAGGTCAAAGAAGACGAAAGATATGCTCAAAATTGTAAATGTACCTCCAAAAATTAAAAAAAAAAAGTTCAAAAATTTGTATCTCGAAAACCAACCGACAGAAAATTTTTTAAAACTCATTTTCGTATTTAGTAGGTCAAAATCAATGGGAAAAAGTATGCTAGAAACAAATAACAGAGAAAATTTTGTTATTTGTGACCAAAATCGGGTAATGGATGTAATATCTAAATTTGATCAGAATTTTTCTAAATTCCAACAAGTAAGGAAAGTCTAAAGGCAAGGGGGGCCCACTTTATTATACCATGCACCACTTTTTAGATCCACATTTTTGATACCATAACAAATCTGTCCAATTTATTGGGTGCTATGTATATAGGTTTTTCTCCCAACGACATACATTTACATCTGACTCGAACTGGACAAAATTTGTTAGACTTCTATCTTAAAATTTAAGTCGGCTAATGCCCTGGGGTGGAACACATTAAATTTGAAGCAATTTTGAGGCAAACATTGCAAAAGTGTATTTGCGATTTAACGGTCGATGGATATGTTTTAGATATATAGGAATTTTAATATTTAAGTACCCAGCAAAAAAATTTGGAAGTTCTTCCAAAGACACAACTTTAAAAGCACTTCCGGAAGATGCACTCCCATTGATGTTCTTTATTTTAACTACCCAGGAAGTTCTTTTAATTCAATTTTTTATAACTTGATTTGTTCATACTTATAATATGTAATTTTAACTTTTTTGTTTCAAATAGGTTAAAAACAGAGTAAGAATTCATAAAATGGTACAAATCATTTAAATTTTGTCGAAAAAATGCTAAATTCAATCTAAAAAAATTGTGAATTTTAGAAAATATTTGAGGTCAAACGTTTCCAACAAGCGTTAGAACCCATTAAAAATTATAAAAAATTAAAAAAATAATTTATTTGACAAAATATAATAGAATTTTTTAATTTACGTCCAAAACATTGAATTCGGATTACTCCTAAAGAAGTGATGCAAATTCAGTGTAACGGCTGTTGAAATGGAGGACTTCCGTCCTATGACAAGCCCATGTTAAATTCATCGCTTCTGCGTCAATTATGCACCACTTCCGGATCCAAAAAGAACATTTTCATTACTTTTTTGGCGACGCTTTTTTTGCTGGGTAATTTTCGAAGTAGAGATTTTACAAGGAAAATGTTGGTATTTTGGCCATTTTTGCCGAAATCAGAAAAACATATATATGGGAGATGTATCTAAATCTGAACCGATTTCAACCAAATTTGACATGTATAGTTACAATGTTAACTCTACTCCCTGTGTAAAATTTCACGTAAATCGGTTTACAACTCTGACCTTTGTGGTCATATGTGTGAAAATCGGGGGGAATGATATATATGGGAGCTATATCTTAATCTGAACCGATTTCTTCCAAAAATCAATAGGGTTCTATTCTGACCCAAAACAAATACTTGTGCCAAATTTGAAGTCGATTGGACTGCTAGATCCACTCAGGATGTGATTCTGAACCGATCGAAGTATTTCCAAAATCAATATTTTCGGCAGGAACAACTATTAAATTGAAGGAAACATAACAATTTCCATAAACTCAATAAAGGTGAATTGACTTTAGTCTCCCGTTTTTTGAGTGTAGTGTATGTAGTTTGAGTTTTTATTAAAAAACGTATCCAAGGCTTTTCTTTTGAAATACAATGTATGCGATAGTTATTGCAATGCAATAACAAAAAGAAACACTTAAATTTTGAATAAATTCGGATAATGAAATATCTGTTAAAATGGTTTTATTAAATTGAATTAAAAATATCTCAATAGATGCAAATATTCATAAAAGAGTAAAATGTTTTTATATTTACAGAAGATTGGTAGATATCATTGTAAACTTTAAAGTATAAAACCATAACTGCTATAGGTTACGTTAGGTTGAAAAGATGATCCAGGTTTCCTGGATTATCTACCTCATACCGGCTGACATACACATAAGCCAGTATTCGGCTTGTTGTGGGCTCTAATTCTTTTTTCCAAAGAAGGCTATCTTTTATTTCAGGAATTCCCTAATTTGTTTCCAGGAATTCCCTAATTTGTTGACCTGATCCAGCTTGTTTTCAAGCTGGATCAGTTCAGCAATCACCTCTTCACCGATATTGTTTACACTTTGCACCTATATGGTTTAGTAAAAGCAGGACAGTGACAAAGATAGTGTTTTAAGATCTCATCATCCTCACAACATACCCGACATGCACCATCCTCTGCTGCTCCTATTCATCAAAGATGTGCTCCCAATTCTAGATGTCCGGTCATTATTCCCACGGCCTTACTGGCTGTCGTCCTGTCGTCCCCATAGTATATTTGTCGTCCTTTCGATCGTTTTATGTGCCCCATCATCCAACTCGGCCCGCATAACTTCTATTGGGTTTGCTTTCTCAACCTTCACTTTCCTAGGTTTCCTGGATCATCTACCTCATGCCGGCTGACATACACTTGTTGTGGGCTTTAATTTCTTTTTTCCATTATAGTCTTCTTTTATTTTAGAAACTTTGTTGTCCTAACGAATTCCCTAATATGTTTCCAGTCCCTGTTTTCAAGCTGGATCAGGTCAGGAATCACCTCTTCAACGATATGGTTTACACTTTGCACCTATATGGTTTAGTAAAAGCAGGACATTGACAAAGGTAGTGTTTTAAGTTCTCATCATCCTCACAACATACCCGACATGCATCATCCTCTGCTGCACCTATTCATCAAAGATGTGCTCCCAATTCTAGATGTCCGGTCATTATTTCCACGGTCTTACTGGCTGTCGTCCTGTCGTCCCCATAGTATATTTGTCGTCCTTTCGATCGTTTTATGTGCCCCCCTTACCCATCATCCAACTCGGCCCGCATAACTTCTATTGGGTTGGCTTTCTCAAACTTCACTATCCTAGGTTTCCTGGATCATCTACCTCATGCCGGCTGACATACACTTGTTGTGGGCTTTAATTTCTTTTTTCCATTATAGTCTTCTTTTATTTCAGGAATTCCCTAATTTGTTTCCAGTCCCTGTTTTCAAGCTGGATCAGGTCAGGAATCACCTCTTCAACGATATGGTTTACACTTTGCACCTATATGGTTTAGTAAAAGCAGGACATTGACAAAGGTAGTGTTTTAAGTTCTCATCATCCTCACAACATACCCGACATGCATCATCCTCTGCTGCACCTATTCATCAAAGATGTGCTCCCAATTCTAGATGTCCGGTCATTATTCCCACGGTCTTACTGGCTGTTGTCCTGTCGTCCCCATAGTATATTTGTCGTCCTTTCGATCGTTTTATGTGTCCCCCGTACTCATCATCCAACTCGGCCCGCATAACTTCTATTGGGTTTGCTTTCTCAAACTTCACTTCCTTCCCTATGTTGTCCAGCTTTTATCTAAACTTCATTTGCCTCTTCGTTTCCTTTTATTCCGGCATGTACTGGCACCTATATTATGGGGATCCTGCCGTATTCTAAATATTCTTTGCTTTTGCCTTTCAATACGGTTCGCTATCGTACTGTAAAGTCTGCCATTGCCTTCATTTCCTTTCGGCAATCTGTAAAAATATTCACGTTTGGTGAGTTCGTGTTGTTACCGAGCCATTTAACACATTCCGTTATGGCACACAAGATTGTGCTGTTGGCTGGAATAGAATCTCGGTGTGTGGGTCCTACACATATCCGCCTGGTACCGTCCAGTCACTAGTTGAATAGTCGACTTGCGTTAGCCAATTATCACCAGAAATCAGTTCAGAAGGAAACACCGAAGTCAAGCAATTTATCTGATTCTTGTTATACACACAAAAAAAAATTTTCTGATTCAATCACCAAATTAATTGATCCAATTAATTTTTTAATTGAAATGTCTTCAATCACGAAAATGATAGTATCAATCACAGTTTTAATTGGGCATAGAAAAAATTCTTGATTAAAAAATTAATTGATTTTTTCAGCAAATTTCAATTAATTTTTTAATTGATTCAATTAAAAATTTAATTGATGTTGATTGCAAAACTCAATTAATTTATCAATTAAAAAGGTAACTATTTTTAATTACTTTCTGAATTGGCTTAGAGTTTTTATTTGGATTAACAACTGATTGTTTGAAATACATTTTTAATTAAAAATTTAAAAAAAAATCAGCACTTTTTTTAACTGAATTAGTCTTCCGAATTTGATTAAAAAGTTAATTGTATCAATTATTTTTTTAATTAAAAATTTTAAAATTTTCCATCATTGACTTAATTAACTTAATGTTTCTATCATGATTAAAAAGTTAATTGTATCAATTAATTTATTAATTGAAAAATTTTTCAACTTCAATTAACTTTTTAATTGGAAATATTTTGGTGATATTTTTTTCTGTGTATGTGTTTAATGAGTTAATTTGTATACCCTATACCACACTGTGGAACAGGGTATTATAAGTTAGTGCATATGTTTGCAACACCCAGTAGGAGACGAGATAGACACATGATGTCTTTGGCAATAATGCTCAGGATCGGTCTTTGAGTCGATATAGGCATGTCCGTCTGTCCGAGAATACATTTTTGTAATGAAGTTTTTGTCCAATCTCCTTCAAATTGGGTACCAGTTATAGGTGTGCACGTTACACGTGTGAGTCACGCTGATGGCAAGGGCGTGAGTGTGCGTGATTGACAAACCAAATGTCGTGCGTGAGCGTGAGTCACTAAAATAATTTCTTCGTGAGTGTGCATGAGTACCGAATTTCGGAAAAATACACCCACGAAAATAATCCCGCCGTCGCACAGAGGGTTGAAATCCATCAAAAGTGGCGATTAATTCAAAAGATGAACTTTAACTTTAATAACCGTATTTGGTACCGGGTGAAAGAAGATAAAATTCTACATCACTACTTGCCAAAATAAAAGTTCTTAATTGTTTACTTTATTTGCAGTGTGTCTTCAAAGTTCAATAATTATTATTATTTTTGCGCGCATTGCTTAAAAGTGAAAATTTGCATATTTCCAGTGATAATTTTTTTAATTAAGACTTCTAAAAGTGAAAATTTTATAATGGAGCCGTCTACTTCAGGTATTTGAGCATATGATAAATATTTGTTTGTTTAGATAAATGTTTTGGAAATATTGAAAAAATATATAAGAAAATTGCTCCAAAAATTAGGTATTTTTGATGTTTGTATTGGATTTCAACTGAATTATCGGTGAAACTTGGTAAAACTGCTTATATTTTCTTAAAATATGAAGTTTCAGCTTATAAATTCCAAAACATCTTTTTGCCTTTTTGTTGCATTTTTTGACTTATTAAAGAATGTGTAAAATAACTCCAGTCGCTAAAAATATATATGAAAAATAAAACAAACAAAAAATCACTTTGACCTTATTAGCTTTTGTCTTTATATTCCGTTTAGTATTTGTTATTGTAGCTACTGAGTGTGCAGTTTATTAGAGATGGGTGCGTGAGTAATTTTAAATCACGCGCACTCACGAAAAAAAAATTAATTAATTAATTCCAAATTACTTACAAAGCTTCGTAAGCTAACTGAAGAATCTCAGGAAACCAGAAATAAGGACTTCAAACGCTATAGGGAGCACTTTTCCCGTAAATTCAGTCGGGAAAATACAAGATAGACGTCTTTAATAGATTTCTTCTAAGTTCAGATCCATTTATTTCGAGCAAGAGGAAGAGTTGCAAAATGAAAATGCAGCAAATGCCTCAGACTGCATTGGAGTTACTTATTCTTACCCAAAATGAAAATGATAATGGTGACGAAGATGATGAAGATAATGAAGATGAAGATTATGTTAACGAATTGTATGATGATTAAGAAGAAAATTATTATTATTAAGTAAATTAATTTTATAATGGTTGTGAAGTAAATGATGATTATGAATACTTTTAAAATTAATGAAATGAAGTAAATAAAAAAAAACGTACAATTATATTTTTTTAATTATTTTTTTCCTTTAATGGTTGTTTGTTTTATTTTTATACTATGTTTTTTATGAATATTGATCAATAAGATATAATAATATTTTCTAATGTAATTTTTTGTAAATATGTGGAATTACGGAATTTGAAGAAAAAAAATCGGATTTTAATTTAAAATTTTGGGTATATAAATACAGATTAAACATTTATTAATTTTTATTTTTTAAGAACATTTTTTTTCTAAAAGCACATTAAGTATGCTCTAATTTTCAATTGTATTTCCTAATTTATCGTTTTTCTTTGAAAAGTTACAGCGAAAATTGTGATATAAGACCACTTTTTCCAAAATACAAAAAAGGCCATAAAAGATTAAAACAACAATTTTTATTTTTTGTTTCTAGTTATGCCTTTTTATGTATTTATGAATATCCATCAATAAAAAATAACAATATTTTAAAATTACGGCTTTCCTGAATTAATCGCCACTTTGCCTACCGCTCAACCCACTGTGCGTCGGACATAAAACACTTTGTACGAGTTGAATTCTTTTACAGTTTTAGTGACGCCTGGGATGTCAAGAATATAATAACGCTCTCGATTTTAATAATGGCCATGTTTTCCGACACACCCCTAAGGTAAATTACTCATAAAATTATTCGTGAGTCACGGTATTTGTCGTGAGTCATGACATTTTTGTGCGTGAGTAAAAATTTTCATTTCGTGAGTGTGGGTGAATCCTACTAAACAATATCGTGCGTGAGTAAGATTTTTCCACCGTGAGTGTGCGTGAGTAAAATATTACTCATGTGCACACCTCTATACCCGTTTCTGTTTTGGGTCAGAATAGAACCCTATTGATTTTGGAAGAAATCGGTTCAGATTTAGATATAGCTCCCACATGTATCTGTCGCCCGATATGGACTTATATGGCCCCAGTTGCCAGATTTGTAAGTGATGTTTTTAAAATTTTGCACTAGGAGTACAAGTAGTAGTATACACTGAAAAAAATATTGTCGTGAGGTCAAAGATTTCGTGTCTTTAAAATACGAATGCAAATTTTGCTTAACATAGAAGACGTATTTCTCTAATATAAAGTTTTTTTCCTTGTCCAAAAGTCGATAAACTTTTCAATGAAGTCGTATTGTCCTTATAATTAAGTGATTTGAATTAAAAATGGGTACCATAACATGAAAGCAAAAATGTTTGGGCTAAGGTCAACTTGACTTTAATAATTCAGAAATATTCTTTAGATTTAATGAAATTGTCTTTAAATTAGTTGTCTTTTTGTATCTTGACTACAAAGCAAAAAATCGTTCAAATATAGGACATGTTTTTCAAAACTTTATTTTAAAGAAGTTTTTTACTTGAAACATAGCATAATTTCTACTGGAAGTCGAGTCTTAATTTGGAAAATAAAGTTGTCGTTAACTCGTTTTTAAAGGGCTTTGATAGCATATGAAGAAAAAAAGATGAGAAAGCGAAAAATTAAAATTTGCTTCCTAGAAGCAAGTACACAAAACCCAAATTTAAAAGAGATTTGTGTCTTAAAAGTATCCTTACTTGTATTCTCCGCTTCTTTGGCTCGGAATCAATACCAAATTTTTTAAAGTAAAGACAAAATTTTTGGAACCGGGCATGCTTTTTTTTCAGTGTAATCTTGTGTGCGAAATTTGATAGCAATCGGTTCAGATTTAAATATAGCTCCCATATATATTTTTCGCCCGAGATGGACTTATATGGCCACAGAAGCCAAAGTTTTACTCAGATATGATTAAAATTTTGCACAAGGAGTACAATCAGTAGTATCGTCAAGTGTGCTACATTTGATTGCAATCCCTTCAGATATAGATACAGCTCCCAAATATATCTTTCACCCGATATGGACTTACATGGCCCCAGAAGTCAGAGTTGTACCCTGATATTCTTAAAATTTTTCACAAGGAGTAGAATTAGTAGTATCGTCAAGTATGCTAAATTTGATTGAAATCGGTTCAGATTTAGATATAGCTCATTTATTTTATATTGAACTAAAATAAAATAGAACTAGTTCCGTCCATAATTTCCAGTAATGCAAAGATGAGTCAGTTAACGAATAACATTAATAAATTATTTTTTCGCCTCCTTGTGGGCGTCAAATACCTTTAGATTTCTAATTTGAAGCAAATCGGATAAATGTAGCGATTTCTTTAATACCAAAACAAGGACCTTTATAGCTCACCTTCGAACTTGGGCTTCTTGCAAATAAAAAAAAATAATAAAAATGGCAGGTGTCCAAATGTAGGGACCTCATGTAGGTATAGCCCCCATATAAGCTGATCATTGATCATGAGTCCATAATTATATATATCCACCATATAAACCGATCTCCATATTTGGCTTTCAAATTGAAATTTCATTAGTGATTCATCCTTTCAGATTGAAATTTGATTCAATCTGAAAGGATGATCTCCATATTTGGCTTTCAAATTGAAATTTGATTAGTGATTCATCCTTTCAGATTGAAATTTGATTCGTGATGGTAGTATATGTCTTTTAACAATCGTGCCAAAATTCGTCCCTATCGATATAGGTACGTAGCCCCCATATTAACCGATAAAGGGTGATACGGTCAAAATTTGGTCGAGGGAAAACGCGTGTAAATCGGTGAAATCGTTTATTTAAAAAATCAAATTAAATTTATTTTTCAAGGTCAATTAGTATAAAATTCAGGAAAAATATTCAGTTAGGCTTTCGCTTTTCCAAATCCGAATTGCCGGGCCTTACGCTTGACACCTGCCATCAGATTTTGTACAGCCACCTTGTCCACCTTCTTCGACGCAGAAAGCCAGTTTGCCTTGAACTGCTGCTCGTCCTTAGCAGTTTTTTGTCTTCTTTAAGTTCCGCTTGACAATAGCCCAGTATTTCTCAATTGGGCGGAGCTCTGGCGTGTTGGGAGGGTTTCTTGTCCTTGGGAAACAAACACGTTGTTGGCGGCGTACCATTCCATGGCCTTTTTACCGTAATGGCCAAATCCGGCCAAAACACTACGGAACAACCGTGTTTCTTCAGGAAAGGCAGCAGACGATTATTCAAACACTCTTTCACGTAAATTTCTTGGTTGACAGTCCCGGAAGCTATGAAAATGCTGCTTTTCAAGCCACAGGTACAGATGGCTTGCCAAACCAGATATTTCTTTGCGAACTTTGCAAGTTTTATGTGCTTGAAAATATCTGCTACCTTTCCCCTTCCTTTTGCAGTATAAAACTCCTGTCCCGGAAGCTGCTTGTAATCGGCTTTGACGTAGGTTTCGTCGTCCATTACCACGCAGTCAAACTTCGTCAGCATCGTCGTGTACAGCCTCCGGGATCGCGCTTTGGCCGTCGTATTATGTTTATCATCGCGATTTGGAGTCACTACCTTCTTGTAAGTCGATAGTCTGGCTCGTTTTTTGGCTCGATGCACGGTTGTAGACGATACACCCAGCTTATTTGCGGCATCTCGGAGAGAGAGGTTAGGGTTTCGCTTGAAACTACCGGCAACTATCTTTGTCGTCTCAGCGGCTTCCGGTTTTCGATTTCCCCCCGATCCAGACTTCCTGGCTGTCGACAAACGTTCCCCAAACACTTTAATTACATTTGTAACGGTTGATTTGGCAACTTTTAGCGATTTTGCCAGCTTTGCGTGCGAGTAGTTCGGATTTTCGCGATGCGCGAGCAAAATTTTTATACGCTGCTCTTCTTGCTTGGACGGCATTTTGACAACTGAAGAAGGAATTCCAAAATCAAAATAGGAGCAACATTCCACACACACACACCTTCAAAATGAGGGGTATTCAGGTTTTTTAAATACAAAATGGAAAGAAATACGTCAAGTTTATATTGACCAAATTTTGACCGTATCACCCTTTACTATCATGATACAACCCTTATGTTTAACTCGTCCAAAAAGTCTTCACTTTTCGTTCAATTTAATTGTTTGTAAAATATTTTAAATACAAATTTAATTCCTCATCATCATCCAGATATGATGATATATGCTTATTCTGTAACATAAACACTTTCACATATTAGTTGACTTAACCCCATTTCTTTTGTAATTTCTTCCTGTGTTTACGTATCTCTTTAAAATTTATTGCCTCTTAAAAAATAAAAGGTATTCAAATGTAAACAATTTTTATCACTCGCATAGAATACTAAAAAGAATACCTTGCTCATACAACAACAAAAAATGCTTTCACATACAATAGCTGACATTGGAGATAAAACCGAAAGGTACAGTGGATAAATTTTGGACAAATTTTATAGAAATGAATACATATGTAACCAAACCAACAAATACAAAAATTCCCTATAACTACAAATCTAGGAATTCCAAAAATTAAAAAAATCTAAATTTTATATCGACTAATTGTATCCCAACGGCGAAATCAAGAAGCCAACTTGAAAGAGAGAAATAAAAGATAGAAGAGCCATTTCCTAACTCGATTTGGGATAACCTTTTTTAGACTTCTTCAAAATCTACTTTTTTGATACCATCTCAAATCTCTCAAATTTGTTGGGTGCTATATAAAAATAATTATATTCCCATATACAAATATTTAAACGTGACCCCATCTGGATGAAATTTGTTAGAAAATATGGCAAATATTTAAATTTAATGCAATTTTTAGCCAACTTCGCAAAAGTGCATTCATGATTGAACGGCCTATAGATGTGTATTAGAAGTATAGGAAAATTTGAATCATTTTTACAAGTTTTCGACTTAGGAGTGGTGATTTTACAAGGTGGCTATTTTGGCCATTTATGTCCAAACCAGAAAAACACATATATGGGATCTATATCTAAATCTCAACTGGTTTCAACCAAATTTGGCATAGATAAAGGGTGATTTGTTAAGAGCTTGATAACTTTTTTTTTAAAAAAAACGCATAAAATTTGCAAAATCTCATCGGTTCTTTATTTGAAACGTTAGATTGGTCCATGACATTTACTTTTTGAAGATAATTTCATTTAAATGTTGACCGCGGCTGCGTCTTAGGTGGTCCATTCGGAAAGTCCAATTTTGGGCAACTTTTTCGAGCATTTCGGCCGGAATAGCCCGAATTTCTTCGGAAATGTTGTCTTCCAAAGCTGGAATAGTTGCTGGCTTATTTCTGTAGACTTTAGACTTGACGTAGCCCCACAAAAAATAGTCTAAAGGCGTCAAATCGCATGATCTTGGTGGCCAACTTACCGGTCCATTTCTTGAGATGAATTGTTCTCCGAAGTTTTCCCTCAAAATGGCCATAGAATCGCGAGCTGTGTGGCATGTAGCGCCATCTTGTTGAAACCACATGTCAACCAAGTTCAGTTCTTCCATTTTTGGCAACAAAAAGTTTGTTAGCATCGAACGATAGCGATCGCCATTCACCGTAACGTTGCGTCCAACAGCATCTTTGAAAAAATACGGTCCAATGATTCCACCAGCGTACAAACCACACCAAACAGTGCATTTTTCGGGATGCATGGGCAGTTCTTGAACGGCTTCTGGTTGCTCTTCACTCCAAATGCGGCAATTTTGCTTATTTACGTAGCCATTCAACCAGAAATGAGCCTCATTGCTGAACAAAATTTGTCGATAAAAAAGCGGATTTTCTGCCAACTTTTCTAGGGCCCATTCACTGAAAATTCGACGTTGTGGCAGATCGTTCGGCTTCAGTTCTTGCACGAGCTGTATTTTATACGGTTTTACACCAAGATCTTTGCGTAAAATCTTCCATGTGGTCGAATAACACAAACCCAATTGCTGCGAACGGCGACGAATCGACATTTCACGGTCTTCAGCAACACTCTCAGAAACAGACGCAATATTCTCTTCTGTACGCACTGTACGCATTCGTGTGGTTGGTTTAATGTCCAATAAAGTAAACTGAGTGCGAAACTTGGTCACAATCGCATTAATTGTTTGCTCACTTGGTCGATTATGTAGACCATAAATCGGACGTAAAGCGCGAAACACATTTCGAACCTAACACTGATTTTGGTAATAAAATTCAATGATTTGCAAGCGGTGCTCGTTAGTAAGTCTATTCATGATGAAATGTCCAAGCATACTGAGCATCTTTCTCTTTGACACCATGTCTGAAATCCCACGTGATCTGTCAAATACTAATGCATGAAAATCCTAACCTCAAAAGAATCACCCTTTAGTAAGAATTAATTATACTCCTTGTACAAAGTTTCACGTAAATCGGAGTTAAAATTATAAAATATGAGTGTAAATCGGGCGAAAGATATATATGGGAGCGCTAATTCTAAATATAAACCAAGTTCAACCAAAAATTCACGTAAATAGGATTGCAACGTTGACCTCTGTGGTCCTATGAGTCCTAATCGGGCGAAAGATAACAAAGTCAGAAATTGACTTTGTGATTGCTTTTGGCATTTAATAAGTGAGGCATCAATCTGCTTAGCAAAAATGGGTAAACAGACGAGAAAAAAAAAACAAAAAAATCAATTTTGTTGCCCTTCTTTCATTTTGAAATAATAGAATAGTCAATAATAATAGTGATTATAATGAGAATTAATCTCATTATAATCACTAGTTAAGAATTGGGATCTCAATCTGGCAGGAGAAAAACAGACAAAAAAATTTTACAATAGCCAAAAGTCGCTCTTTTCTAATTTTGAAATAATAGAAAAGTAGACTTTTCCAAATGTTCAATACGGCGAAAAGTTGACTTTTTGATTGTCATTACAATCTCCAGTTAATAACTGAGCCCTCAATCTGGCTGGAAAAAAATGGTTGCCACTCGAGCTAACAATAATCTACTAAAATTTTGATCAAATTTTATCAAAAATCTACCAAATAAAAAAAAAAAATCAAAATTTTATTCCTATAGAAAAATTTGTCAATATTTTATTCTTATAGAAAATTTTGTCAAAATTTTATTTCTATAGAAAATTTTGTCAACATTTTATTTCTAACGAAATATTTTTCAAAATTTTATTTTTAACGAAAATTTTATCAACATTTCTTGAATTAAATTTTTATTTTTATAGAAATTTTTGTCAAAATTTTAATTCTATAAAAAATTTGTCAAAATTTTATTTATATAGAAAATTTTGTCAAAATTTTATTTTAATGGAAAATTTTGTCAAAAATTTATTTTAGTGGAAAATGTTGTAAAAATTTTATTTCTATGGAAAATTTTGTAAAAACTTATTTCTATGGAAAATTTTGTCAAAATGTTATTTCCACATAAAATTTTGTCAAAATATTATTTCCACAGAAAATTTTGTCAAAATTTTATTTCCATAGAATTTATTTCTATAGAAATTGTTTTCAATTTTTTTCTATAGTAATTTTTTCAACAGTTTATTTCTATAGACAATTTTTTTAAAATTTTGTTTCTATAGAAAATTTTGTCAAAATTTTATATCTATAGGAAACTTTTGTCTAAAACTTTTGGATAGAAAAAAATGTTGCCCTCGAGAAAAAATAATCTACTAAAAATTGGATCAAATTTTATAAAAAATCTACTAACTAAAAAAAATCAAAATTTTAATTCCATGAAAAATTTGTCAAAATTTTATTCCTACAGAAAATTTTGTCAAAATTTTATTTTTAACGAAATATTTTTCAAAATTTTATTTCTAACGAAAATTTTATCAAAATCTTATTTCTATAGAAAATTTTGTTAAAATTTTATTTCTATAGAAAATTGTGTCAAAATTTTTTTCTGTGGAAAATTTTGTAAAAACTTTATTTCTATGGAAAATTTTGTAAAAACCTTATTTCTATAGAAAATTTTGTCAAAATGTTATTTCCATAAAAAATGTTGTCAAAATGTTATTTCTACAGAAAATTTTGTCAAAATATTATTTTCACAGAAACTTTTGTCAAAATTTTATTTCCATAGAATGTATTTCTATAGAAATTGTTTTCAATTTTTTTTTCTATAGTAATTTTTTCAAATTTTTATTTCTATAGACAATTTTTTTTTTAATTTTATTTCTATAGAAAATTTTGTCAAAATTTTATTTCTATAGAAAATCTTGTCAAAATTTTATTTCTATAGAAAATTTCGTAAATTTTGTAAAAACCATATTCCTATAGAACAATTTGTAAAAACCTTATTTCTATGGAAAAGTTTGTCAAAATGTTATTTCCATAAAAAATGTTGTCAAAATAAAGGGTGATTCTTTTGAGGTTAGGATTTTCATGCATTAGTATTTGACAGATCACGTGGGATTTCAGACATGGTGTCAAAGAGAAAGATGCTCAGTATGCTTTGACATTTCATCATGAATAGACTTACTAACGAGCAACGCTTGCAAATCATTGAATTTTATTACCAAAATCAGTGTTCGGTTCGAAATGTGTTTATCGACAAATTTTGTTCAGCGATGAGGCTCATTTCTGGTTGAATGGCTACGTAAATAAGCAAAATTGCCGCATTTGGAGTGAAGAGCAACCAGAAGCCGTTCAAGAACTGCCCATGCATCCCGAAAAATGCACTGTTTGGTGTGGTTTGTACGCTGGTGGAATCATTGGACCGTATTTTTTCAAAGATGCTGTTGGACGCAACGTTACGGTGAATGGCGATCGCTATCGTTCGATGCTAACAAACTTTTTGTTGCCAAAAATGGAAGAACTGAACTTGGTTGACATGTGGTTTCAACAAGATGGCGCTACATGCCACACAGCTCGCGATTCTATGGCCATTTTGAGGGAAAACTTCGGAGAACAATTCATCTCAAGAAATTGACCGGTAAGTTGGCCACCAAGATCATGCGATTTGACGCCTTTAGACTATTTTTTGTGGGGCTACGTCAAGTCTAAAGTCTACAGAAATAAGCCAGCAACTATTCCAGCTTTGGAAGACAACATTTCCGAAGAAATTCGAGCTATTCCGGCCGAAATGCTCGAAAAAGTTGCCCAAAATTGGACTTTCCGAATGGACCACCTAAGACGCAGCCGCGGTCAACATTTAAATGAAATTATCTTCAAAAAGTAAATGTCATGGACCAATCTAACGTTTCAAATAAAGAACCGATGAGATTTTGCAAATTTTATGCGTTTTTTTTTTTTAAAAAAGTTATCAAGCTCTTAACAAATCACCCTTTATTATATCCACAGAAAATTTTGTCAAAATATTATTTTCACAGAAAATTTTGTCAAAATTTTATTTCCATAGAATTTATTTCTATAGAAATTGTTTTCAATTTTTTTTCTATAGAAATTTTTAAAAATTTTATTTCTATAGACAATTTTTTTAAAATTTTATTTCTATAGAAAATTTTGTCAAAATTTAATCTCTATAAAAATTTTTGTAAAGATTTTATTTCTATTTCTATTTCTATCAAAATTTTATTTCTATGAAAAATTTTGTCAAAATTTTATTTCCATAGAAAAATTTTTCAAAATTTTATTTTTATAGAAAACTAGCGTAACCCGGCCCGCTTCGCTGCGCCTTCCTAAGCGTATTTGGAGGAACATTTTGCATTAACTTAGTCAACTATATCCTTCGTGCTGAAAACAAATTCGAAAAGATTTCAATTCTTTTAAACAAATCGGACTACTTGATTTTTCGTTTATAGGTACAAATACGGCGGGAGAGAGTGTACCCTTTCCTCCAATTTTTTTTAATATTGTTCTGTATTCAAGTAGTTGGACAATCTTACATATTTCTTGTGAATTTTAAGTGGCGTTTGTCAAGGAAAGGTATCCTTCTCCTCAACATATCTGAAAATTAAGCACTATATTATAATACATACAAAGAATTACTGTTCCTATCCAATAAATTGGAAAAAGCAAAAGTAGTAAAAAAATTTACCACATTAACATTTGCTAAAATGTTGGAAAATGATGCACCCTCTACGTTGGCTGGCAATTTCATGTAAATTTAAGTTCTTTACTAAAAAGAAGTCTGGCAGAAGCCTGTACAAAAATCATAAAATTATGTACAGAGTTCCCATTTAAGGACAACCCTCTACTTTCAACTTAAGAAAAAAAAAACGGACAAAAGGGAACCCTCTCCCCACCTTCGCTCCACTCCGACCTGATATCGGACTATCACGTACCCTATATTAATTTCGCAACTACTTAATGGTCCCTATAAATTCTATCGAAGTAAATCGATAAAGTTTATTTCAATTTTCCCCTTCCCCAACCAGATATCGAAAACTCATATACTAATTTAAAAATTATGTATAAATTTAATCACCTCCTGCCACGTCTCTGTAAATTTCAAGTAGATCGGAGATGTTTAAAGTTTGCTCTATTGTTTTAAAGGGACGTCACTTTCCCCGATACAATATCGACACCCCTAACCTTCCCTGAAAATTCTTGAAACATTCCTTCAAGTGTGGGGCAAGGAAGGTTGCCTCTTCGTTCATAACCTTCCCCCACTGCTTTTGTAAATTTCCAGAAAACTTAAATTTTTATTGTAGTTTTAGAGGAGGACCTCCTCCCCGACCAAATGTCGAAAAGCGTATCTTTTGTAAACGTCCCAGAAAATGTCAAGCAAATTATAAGCCTAAAGGCCGCCCCTCTCTTCCGTCCCAATATCACAAAATCAGGTATCAACTATTACGGTTGACGGAGGTTACGATCTCTCCCCAGTCCTCTGTAAATTTCAAGTAACTCGGTTGTTTCTCTGTATGTACTTAAGAGAAGCGGATATCTCCCTATGCCCTTTTATTTTTATTAAAAAATCAGGAACCTGATATAAATTTCGTAACCCATTTTTTCTGTAAAATTTCAGTCGGGGGAGTTTAGGTTTGTTTGAACTTTCAAAAAAAAAAAAAACAAAATTAGGGCAAAGGGGTGGTCCCCCTCCCCGACCAAATATCGAAAAATAATGTACATGCCAACCCCAACATTCAATGAAAATTTCAAGCAAATCGCATAATTTTGTTCCAAGTTCCAAAAAGTACGACAAGGGGGAGGTCCCCTCCCCATCCACATATGAAATCATCGGGTACCCCATATTAATTCCATAACCTCACCACATGTTCTCTGTACATCTCAGATAATTTAGAGAATTTTAGTTTTTTCACTGTACTTTAAAAAAATCGAACAAAGGAGAGGCCCCCCTCCGCCACCAAATATCGAAATAAAAAGTAGCGGATCTTTGTCTAGATGCCAACCCTAATCTTCAACGAAAATTTCAACCAAATCGGTCAACTTTGGTCCAATTTTCAAAAAGTCCGACAAAGGGGAGGTCCCCCTCCGCGACCAGGTGTCAAAAAATTAGGTACCCTATTTTCACCACATGAACGCCCCCTACGATCTCTGAAAGTTTCAAGTAAATCGGTTCAGCCGATTCGGTTCGGTACATACAAACAAACAAACAAACAAACAAATAAACAAACATAAATTGAATTTTATATATATAGATTTGCAAAATTTTATTTCCATAGAAAATTTTTTCAAAATTTTATTTCCATAGAAAATTTTTTCAAAATTTTATTTCTATAGAAAATTTTATAAAAAATTTTGTCAAAATATTATTTCCATAGATAATTTTGTCAAAATTTTATTTCTAATGAGAATTTTGTCAAAATTTTATTTGTGTAGTAAATTTTGTCAAGATTTTATTTCTTTAGAAAATTTTGCAAAATTTTATTTCCATAGAAAATTTTTTCAAAATTTTATTTGTATAGAAATATTTATAAAAATTTTCTTTCCATAAAAAAATTTTGTCAAAATATTATTTCCATAGATAATTGTGTCAAAATTTACTAAGGAAAATTTGTTAAATTTTATTTCTAACCAGCGTTGCCAATTTAGCTTTTTTCCCGCTAGATTTGGCTTTTTTTGAAGACGTTTAGCGGGGAAAAAATGCATTTAGCTTTTAGCTTTTTTTCTGGCTTTTTTCATGACCCTTTTAGCTATTTTTGGCTTTTTTTATTTTCGACATGTTCCTATTGAAGTATGGATAAAACTTCCTTTTTATCTAAGCCTTGCTGCCAGAATAAAGGTTTCCACATATTTCAAAGCTCAATTGAAGCCTTAATAATTATTCCAGTCATTATGCGGGCATTTTTGCAGCAAATACACCTTGTTGTAAAGTTTTTTCCTCGTATTCATACAAGTTATCGTAAACTTTAAATCTACTATTACCATACAAATTCCTTATATAAACTGTCAGTAAATTATTAGGAATACTAGCATTTGACTCGTTTATCCTTTTTATGTTATTATAATACGTATTCTAAAGTTATTATGATATTACCAAATTAAAATAGTAGATGTGAATTGCTTTGTACACTGAAAAAGTATTGTCGTGAGGCCAAAGATTTCATGTCTTTAAAATACGAACGCGAATTTTGGTTATAATGGCATTTGTGAATTTCTCTTATATAAACTGTTTTCCTTGTCCAAAAGCCGATAAAATCGTTTTGTTCTTATAGTTAAGTGATTCAACTTAAAAATTGGTATCTTTTCATGAAAAAGGCTAGGGTCAATTCTAAAAAGTTCCTAAAATTAATTAAATAGTCTTTAAATTTGTGGAGTTTTTGTATCTTGACCACAAACCAAAATATCGTTCAAAAATAGAATAGGGTTTTCAACATTTTATTTTAAAAACGTATACACATAATAATTTCTACTTAAAGTCGAGTCTGAATTTGGAAATTTAAGTTCTCGTTAGCACGTTTTTAAAGCACTGTGATAGCTCATGAAGAAAAAGCTGAAAAAACGAATAAATTCAAATTTGTCTTGGAATCAATACCAAAATCATTAGTGTACAAAATCTTTGGAACCGAACATAGAAATAATTAAGGAAATAAAGTTTTGAATGTGGTATTATTTTTTAACATAAAAAAAAAAAAAATGCAATAAAAAACAAATCTGCTATTTATTCATGGAATGGATTTACATTTACGAAAATTGGACAACAATAGATTTGTATGGGAAATTTTCGTATAACGAATTTATCATTAATTCAGTTAAAACGAAATATATTGATATTTTCCAATGCAGTTCTATGTGACATTGGACTTGTTGATGATTAACCAGAATAATTGCAAGTTTACCGGGAAAAAAGTTTTTACTAGGAAATATAAATGAAAGACTTCCAGTAAAAATTTGTGATAGTAATCAAAATGTATCGAGTATGCAAACAGAGTTAATATGACTTAGATTTTCTTACAGTCTCACAGAAATGGAAATAAAATGAATACAGTTAAAATAATATGCATTTTAAGTGAAATAAAGCCTTTAACCCCCATTTTCAGGAAGCTCCGTTAGTGCTACGTTAGCTAACGAACTTTTAAACCGTACTATGGACATGTCTGTCATCTTGTCTATATATTTCATATGCCCGTTAGGAACATAACTGGTAAAAATTTTTCAGTTAAAGTTAACCGGAGAGAAGACATTTCGATTTTACATTCTGCTAACTGGGAGTTAAAGTCTAACGGAGATATATGAAAATGGCCGTAAGTTTGTTAAATTTTAATCAAAAATATGACTTTTGATACAAAAAAATTTAGCTTTTTTCTAGCTATTTTTTAACATTTTTTAGCTTTTTTTGGCTAGTTTTTTGGACAAATCTAGCGGTTTTTGATGAAACAATTCTGGCAACGCTGCTTCTAACGAAAATTTTGTCAAAATTTTATTTCTTTAGAAAATTTTGTCAACATTTTATTTCTAATAAGAATTTTGTCAATATTTTATTTATTGTTGTTTTCGATCTCAGCTTAAAACCACGCATTGACTAAACTACAAGTGTAGCCTAACCAACAGAGGAAAAGTATGCTTGCCAAAGCCCTATAGACTGCTAGATGGTTCGATGTACAGCTGTTTCGGAATTACCACATTATTATCAACATCCTCTACTTGCAGCAAAACTATAAAAAATTGTATTTCTGTAGAAAATTTTGTCAAAATTTTATTTCCATAGAACAAATTTATCAAAATTTTATTTCTGTAGATAATTTTGTCAAAATTTATTTTCAGTGAAAATTTGTCAAAATTTTATTTCTGTAGAAAATTTAGTTAACATTTTATTTCTGTATAAAAAAATTTAAAATTCTATTTCTTCAGAAAATTTTCTCAAAATTTTATTTCCAAGAAATGTTTTTCAAAATATTATTTTTATAGAAGAGTTTATCAAAATTTTATATCTATACAAAAATTTTGTCAAAATTTTATGTCCTTAGAAAATTTTAATCAAAATTTTATTTTCATACGAAACTTTGTCAAAATTTTATTTTCGCAAAATTTTATTTCTATAGAAAATTTTATTTCTATAGAAAAATTTGTCATAAAACTTATACACTGAAAAAAATATTGTCGTGAGGTCAAAGATTTCATGTCTTTGAAATACGAATACAAATTTTGCTTAGCATAGAAGACGCATTTCTCTAAAATAAAGTTATTTTCCTTGTCCAAAAGTCGATAAACTTTTCAATGAAGTCGTATTGTCCTTATAATTAAGTGATTTGACTTAAAAATGGGTATCTTAACATGAAAGAAAAAAATTATAGGCTAAGGTCAACTTGACATTAATAATTCAGAAAAATTCTTTAAATTTAATGAAATTGTCTTTAAATTTGTTGTATATTTGCATCTTGACTACAAAGCAAAAAATCGTTCAAATATAGGACATGTTTTTCAAAACTTTATTTTAAAGAAGTTTTTTACTTCAAACATAGCATAATTTCTACTGGAAGTCGAGTCCTAATTTGTAAAATAAAGTTGCCATTAAGTCGTTTTTAAAGGACTTTGATAGCATATGAAGACAAAAAGCTGAGAAAGCGAAAAATTAAAATTTGCTTCTTAGAAGCAAGTACACAAAACCTAAATTTAAAAGAGAATTGTGTCTTAAAAGTACCCTTACTTGTATTCTCCACTTCTTTGGCTCCGAATCAATACCAAATTTTTTAAAGTAAAGACAAAATCTTTGGAACCGAGTATGCTTTTTTTTTCAGTGTATCATCCTTCCATCTTAATGCATCACATACCACTGTAGCATATTTTTGTCAATTTTTTGCAACTCTTTTAGCTGCAGGTTATTTTTACCACAACATACTTAACATTATACTACGACTATCAAATGATGGCCACGGTGCGTATGGTTTTTCTTTTTGGTGCTATTAGAATTATTGTCGCCATATGTAGAGGTTGTGGCAGTTTTCTTTATGTGCTCTGACAATGTTGACTTATTTTCTGGTTTTATTCTCTGTCATAAAACACTACGTCCAAATGTGTTCTTTATGCATTATTACTCTGCCATATTTTGGATCATCAATATTGGTTTGCTCGTTGGCAAAGAAGTGAAAAATGAACACAAAAAAATTGAATACTTGCATAAGCTTTGCCGGGAGCGTATCATCATATGTCCTTGAGCTTATTCTTCATACATGTTAAGAATGTCGATATAATTCCCATTTGATAGTCATTGTTATAGGCAACAATGCAGTGTACAAAATGAGATGAGAGACACACCCACCCATCCACACAGGATATCACAAATAGCCTGCTGAGGGTATTTAGCACTACTGTTGAGCTATTGTTTGCTTTCTTTTTGCAAATAAAAGCTTTTAATCTCCTACTTTTTGGTTTATAAAACTAATATTATTTTTAGTTTAAGGGCGACAATATAAATATTTGTTCATTTGCAATATGTTTTTTTCTTAGAAGGGAATTTCAAAGAAATCAAAGTACATAAGCAGATCAAGTTTATGTTTTGTGACAATATTTTTGCTTTGATAAAATTGTTTTACATCTAAAGGTTATAGTCTAGATTTTTGTAAAGCTGAAATTTGTAAGAAGACTTGACATTTTTGTGTGTGTGACAATATAAAGGGTGATTTGTTAAGAGCTTGATAACTTTTTTTAAAAAAAAAACGCATAAAATTTGCAAAATCTCATCGGTTCTTTATTTGAAACGTTAGATTGGTCCATGACATTTACTTTTTGAAGATAATTTCATTTAAATGTTGACCGCGGCTGCGTCTTAGGTGGTCCATTCGGAAAGTCCAATTTTGGGCAACTTTTTCGAGCATTTCGGCCGGAATAGCCCGAATTTCTTCGGAAATGTTGTCTTCCAAAGCTGGAATAGTTGCTGGCTTATTTCTGTAGACTTTAGACTTGACGTAGCCCCACAAAAAAATAGTCTAAAGGCGTCAAATCGCATGATCTTGGTGGCCAACTTACCGGTCCATTTCTTGAGATGAATTGTTCTCCGAAGTTTTCCCTCAAAATGGCCATAGAATCGCGAGCTGTGTGGCATGTAGCGCCATCTTGTTGAAACCACATGTCAACCAAGTTCAGTTCTTCCATTTTTGGCAACAAAAAGTTTGTTAGCATCGAACGATAGCGATCGCCATTCACCGTAACGTTGCGTCCAACAGCATCTTTGAAAAAATACGGTCCAATGATTCCACCAGCGTACAAACCACACCAAACAGTGCATTTTTCGGGATGCATGGGCAGTTCTTGAACGGCTTCTGGTTGCTCTTCACTCCAAATGCGGCAATTTTGCTTATTTACGTAGCCATTCAACCAGAAATGAGCCTCATCGCTGAACAAAATTTGTCGATAAAAAAGCGGATTTTCTGCCAACTTTTCTAGGGCCCATTCACTGAAAATTCGACGTTGTGGTTCGTTAGTAAGTCTATTCATGATGAAATGTCAAAGCATACTGAGCATCTTTCTCTTTGACACCATGTCTGAAATCCCACGTGATCTGTCAAATACTAATGCATGAAAATCCTAACCTCAAAAGAATCACCCTTTATATACAATAAGCCACACTGTGGAACAAGGTATTATAAGCCATTGCATATGTTTGCAATATCCAGAAGAAGACGAGAGAGACACAGGGTGTCTTTGGCAATACTGCACTGGGCTGGTTCCTGAGTGGATATAGTCATGTCGGTCCGTCCGTCCGTCTGGAAATAATGCTCATGACCCTTGAGTCCATCTAGCAGTGTCCGTCTACCTGTGAACACATTTTTGGAAGAAATCGGTTCAGATTTAAATATAGTTCCCAAATACATATCTTTCGCCAGATTTGCACTGAAATATCACAGAACAAATTTTTAATTTTAACAAAGAGATTAATTAACATTCTCAATAAAGATGCCAAATTTTGTTGAAATGAGTTCAGATTTAGATATAGCTCTCTTATCTTTCGCTCGATATACACTTACATGGCCCCAAAAAAGCCACAGTTTTACCCTGATTTGTTTGAAATTTGGCACAGGGAGTAAAATTAGTAGTAAAGAGTGATACGGTCAAAATTTGGTCAATATAAACTTGACGTATTTCTTTCAATTTCCATTTGAAAACCCTGAACACCTCTCATTTTGAAGGTGTGTGTGTGTAGAATGTTGCTCCTATTTTGATTTTGGAATTCACTCTTCAGTTGTCAAAATGCCGTCCAAGCAAGAAGAGCAGCGTATCAAAATTTTGCTCGCGCATCGCGAAAATCCGAGCTACTCGCACGCAAAGCTGGCAAAATCGCTAAAAGTTGCCAAATCAACCGTTACAAATGTAATTAAAGTGTTTGGGGAACGTTTGTCGACAGCCACGAAGTCTGGATCGGGGGGAAATCGAAAACCGGAAGCCGCTGAGACGACAAAGAGAGTTGCCGGTAGTTTCAAGCGAAACCCTAACCTCTCTCTCCGAGATGCCGCAAATAAGCTGGGTCTATCGTCTACAACCGTGCATCGAGCCAAAAAACGAGTCGGACTATCGACTTACAAGAAGGTAGTGACTCCAAATCGCGATGATAAACAAAATACAAAAGCGCGATCCCGGAGGCTAAACACGACGATGCTGATGAAGTTTGACTGCGTGGTAATGGACGACGAAACCTACGTCAAAGCCGACTACAAGCAGCTTCCGTGACAGGAGTTTTATACCAATGTGGTATCACAATGGACTGAATAGTCTAAGTGAGCCTGATACATCGGGCTGCCACCTAACCTAACCTAACCTTTATACGGCAAAAGGAAGGGGAAAGGTGGCAGATATTTTCAAGCACATAAAACTGTCAAAGTTCGCAAAGAAATATCTGGTTTGGCAAGCCATCTGTACCTGTGGCTTGAAAAGCAGCATTTTCAAAGCTTCCAGGACTGTCAACCAAGAAATTTACGTGAAAGAGTGTTTGAATAAACGTCTGCTGCCTTTCCTGAAGAAACACGGTTGTTCCGTACTGTTTTGGCCGGATTTGGCATCTTGCCATTACGGTAAAAAGGCCATGGAGTGGTACGCCGCCAACAACGTGCAGGTGGTTCCCAAGGACAAGAACCCTCCCAACATGCCAGAGCTCCGCCCAATTGAGAAATACTGGGCTATTGTCAAGCGGAACCTAAAGAAGACCAAAAAAACTGCTAAGGACGAGCAGCAGTTCAAGGCAAACTGGATTTCTGCGGCGAAACAGGTGGACAAGGTGGCTGCACAAAATCTGATGGCAGGTGTCAAGCGTGAGGCCCGGCAATTCGGATTTGGAAAAGCGAAAGCCTAACTGAATATTTTTCCTGAATTTTATACTAATTGAACTTGAAAAAGAAATTTTATTTGATTTTTTAAATAAACGATTTCACCGATTTACACACGTTTTCCCTTGACCAAATTTTGACCGTATTACCCTTTATCGTTAAGTGTGCCTAATGTGTTTGAATTGGTTCAGAGTTAGACTTGACTCCCATATATATATAATATAGCCAAAATATCCACATTTTCACAATGTCGATAAATTTAAAAAATGAATCAAAATTTAATTTCGCTTTACCGCTAATATATGTATATCGACCGAGAGATAAATCATAAATTCACTTTTGCGAAATTTCATAATAATGGGCATAGATTTCAATGTTCCCATTTTTTTATACCCTGCACCACACTGTGGAACAGGGTATTACACGCACAGAAAAACCATGTTTGGACATGGTTGCCGCATCCATTTAATGCTTATCTAGAGCATGTAATTGCCGCGAAAACCATGTATTTTGTCTTTGCAAAAATAGTTTTCGAGCGGAGAAAAATGTATGGTGGCAATAAGCATTTGAATGGTTCTCAAATACCGCAAACATGTTCTATCATTTAAATGATAGAATTTGAGACCATTAAATGGTCGGGAAAATCATGTACCTGACCATTCAATTTTTTTTACTTTTTTACAGGGAAAAAAGTATTTTTATAGGTTGAGTATAGACATGTCTAGAACCATTACATGGCCATAAAGACCATTTACTTTTTTTTCGTGACCATTTAATTATTTAACTTTTTTGCAGCGAAAAGAATTTTATAAAAACATTGACCAGGTACACACGATTTTCATTTTGCGCGTCAGTCGTGTGTTGATTGTTTCTTGGAATGGACGAAGAATACGGATTTTTTGTGTTTTGTGTTAATTTATTTAAGTGACACGTGGTTTTATGTGACCACAAAAAAAGGAAAGTGTAATTGAAAAAATGTACCTGGTTTTTGTTCTGCATTTTGCTATATGGTATCATTTATTTGTATTTGCAGTTACATGATGTTTGCGTTTGTACATTTGATGGGAACGATGTAAATATGGAATAATTACTAATTGTTGAAATTGAAATAAAATAGAGTGTGTAAAAATATATGATGTTTGCTTGAACGGCATTATAAATACAAATAAACAATGAATTAGTTTATAAATAAATAAAAACAAACAAAAAAAAATTAGTTTTGTGTTTTCTTTTCTCAAGTGGCGTCCTTTTTTCGACGATGAAAAAAGTTTTTTCATAAAGATCAAAACATTTTAGGTTGTGACCATGTTCTTTTAACTAGGAGAAAAACATTTTTAATGAATACCATAACATTTTAAATTGTGACCATTGTCTTTTCATTCAAACAAAATTCTTTTTATCAATATAATAACATTTTAGATGAGGACAATTATATTTTTCTTGGAACCATGTTCACTGAGCCAACATGGTTGCAGGTTAAAATGTTACATGGTCGCCGCAAAAATAGCTCCTATCATATTATTTTGCTCTTCGAATATGATTGTGACAATCATGTTTCTTCTCTGCGTGTATAAGCTAGTGCATATGTTTGCAACGCCCAGAAGGAGACAAGATGGAAACACAAAATTCTTCAAAATTTTATTTCTTTAGAAAATTTGGTTAAAATTTTATTACTATAGAAAATTTTGTCAAAATTGTATTTCTATATATTGTCAAGATTTTATTTCTATAGAATATTTTGTCAAAATTTTATTTCTATAGAAAATTTTGTCAAAATTTTATTTCTATAGAATATTTTGTCAAAAATTTATTTCTATAGAAAATTTTGTCAAAATTTTATTTCTATAGAATATTTTGTCAAAATTTTATTTCTATAGAAAATCTTGTCAAAATTTTATTTCTTACCAACCGAGATAGACACATGGTGTCTTTGGCAATAATGCTCTGGGCCGGCTCCAGAGTCTATCTAGCAATGTCCGTCGGCCCATCGGTCACGGCTAATTAGAAGTATGTTATTTGGTCCCAAATAGAACCCTATTGAAAAAAAAATCGGTTCAGATTTAGATGTATCTCATATATATCTTTTGCCTGATATGCACGGAGTTTTACTTCGATTTGTGTAAAATTTTGCAGAAGCAGTAGAGTTAAATTTGGATGATAGCTCCCATATATATATGTTACCCGATTTGCACACATATGACCACACAGGCCGACTTACGTACAATTTTGCACAAGGGGAAGAGTCAGCATTCCAGCTTTGAGCGGAAAATTTTTTACAAATCTGTTCAGATTTAGATATTGCAATTTCGAAGGATTTACACTCATAGGACCATCCGATTGGCTCAGTTTTACTCCGATTTATGTGAGGCTTTGCTCATGGAATGGATTTAAATATATAGCTATCCATACCAAATTTCGTTGAAATCGGTTCAGATTTGGATATAGCTCCCATATATATCTTTCATCCGATATTGATTTAATTGGCCCAAGAGGCCAGATGTTTGGTTTTATTTCTTTCAAATTTTGAACAAATAGAACAAATTATGGTATTGTCAAGTGTTCTAATTTTCGTTGAAATCGTTAAAGATTTAGATATACCTTCCATATATATCTTTCACCTGATTTAGATTCATATGACCCCTAGAGTCCAAATTTCCTTTTCAGTTTCCCAGCAAAAAAATAGCTTCCAAAAAAGTAGTTTGAATGCCCAAGTTGTGATCCGGAAGTAGTGCAAATTTGGATCATCGCCAATGAATTTTATATGGGCTTGTCATAGGGTGGAAGTACTCCATTTTTTGATCCTTTGCATTGCTTTATAAGTTATGCCTTGGAAGTTCATTTGGATGACGAAATTAAAAAAAAAAAAAAAACAAGTATATACGGCAGTAAGTTCGGCCAGGCCGAATCTTATGTACCCTCCACCATGGATTGCGTAGAAACTTCAACGAAAGACTGTCATCGACAATCGAATTACTTGGGTTGTGGTATCTTAAAACTTCTTAACATCGTTTTCTAAATTGTGAGTTACTCCATACGTGATATGTATTAGACAATACGTAGAGAGCCAGAATTGAAATATGGGGGTCGCTTATATGGGGGCTATATACAACTATGAACTTGATATGGACCAATGATTGGGGATCGATTTATCTGATGGCTATATATAACTATAGAGCGATATGGACCTAGTTAGGCATGGTTGTTAACGGCCATATACTAGCACAATGTACCAAATTTCAACTGACTCGCATCACATTTGCTCCTCCAAGAGGCTCCAAAACCAAATCTCGGGATCGGTTTATATAGGGGCTATATATGATTATGGACTGATATGGACCACTTTTGGCATAGTTGTTAAATATCCTATACTACCACCACGTACCAAATTTCAACCAGATCGGATGAATTTTGCTTCTCCAAAAGGCACCGGAGGTCAAATCTGGGGATCGGTTTATATGGGGGCTATATATAATTATGGACTGATATGAACCAATTCCTGCATTGTTTTTGGATACCATATACTAATTTCAGGTACCAAATTTCAACCGAAACGGATGAATTTTGCTCTTCCAAGAGGCTCCGGAGGTCAAATCTGGGGATCGGCTTATATACGGCCTATATATAATTATGGACAGAGTTCGACCAATTTTTGCATGGGTGTTTGAGGCCATATATTAACACCACGTACCAAATTTCAATCGGATCGGACGACTTTTGCCCCTCCAAGAGGCTCCGGAGGTCAAATCTGGTGATCGGTTTATATGGGGGGTATATATAATTATAGACCTATGTGGACCAATTTTTTCATGGTTGCTATAGACCATATATTAACATCATGTACCAAATTTCAGCCGGATCGGATGAAATTTGCTTCTCTTAGAGGATTCGCAAGCCAAATTTGGGGGTCCGTTTACATGGGGGCTATACGTGAAAGGGGACCGATGTGAACCAATTTTTTGCATGGTTGTTAGAGACCATCCACTAACACCATGTACCAAATTTCAGCCGGATCGGATGAAATTTGCTTCTCTTAGAGGATTCGCAAGCCAAATTTGGGGATTCGTTTATATGGGGGCTATACGTAAAAGTGGACCGATATGGCCCATTTGCAATACCATCCGACCTACATCAATAACAACTACTTGTGCAAAGTTTCAAGTCGATAGCTTGTTTCGTTCGTAAGTTAGCGTGATTTCAACAGACGGACGGACTTGCTCATATCGACTCAGAATTTCACCACGACCCAGAATATATATACTTTATCGGGTCTTAGAGCAATATTTCGATGTGTTACAAACGGAATGACAAAGTTAATATACCCCCCATCCTATGGTGAGGGTATAAAAATTTTTCCAATTTAACTTTTTATTTTTATCAGGGTAATATAAGTTAGTACATATGTTTGCGACACCCAGAAGAAGACGAGATAGACATATGGTGTCTCTGGCAATATAGTTTAGGGTCGGCCCCTGAGTCGATCTAGCCATGCCCGTCTGTCTGGGAACATATTTTTGCAATTAAAATCCACAAATATGTATTTTCGGTCAGAATATGTTAGAACCCTATTGATTTTGGAAGAAATCGGTTAAGTTTTGTAATAGCTCCCATATATCTATTTCGCCCGATATCTAGTAATATGGCCCCAGGAGCCTGAATTTTCTTTAAATTTTGCACAAGGAGTGCAATTGATAGTGTCGTAAAGTGTGCCTAATTTGGTTGAAATCGGTTCAGATTTAGATATAGCTCCCATGTATATCTTTCGCCCGATATGGACTTATAAGGCACCAGAGTTTTGCCCTAATTTGTTTTAAATTTTGCACAGGGAGTAGAATTAATAGTGCAGCTATGGACGCCCGATATGGACTTATAAGGCCCCAAAAGCCACAGTTTTGCCCTAATTTGCTTTAAATTTTGCACACGGAGTAGAATTAATATTGAAGATACGTGTCCCGCCAAATTTGGTTAAAATCGGTTCAGATTTATATATAGACTTTCCTTACTTGTTTTTCAGTAAATTTGATAGCTAATATCCTTGATGTGCATTGGTCACACCTAACTGTGCACCACTGCCCCATTTATTTCTATGATTTTTTTGTTGCCAAATTATGTGCCATTACACACACATATATATTTTCCATAAAAATTGCATGATGACATGAATAACAATAAACCAAAACCACAAGGTTAGTATTATGATGAAAACTTAATAAAGATAACTTTGTTACCATATGCTGTGGTCCAGGTTATGACATTGGCTATTTTACTAAATTTCGCTTTTGTCCTTAGTAGAATATTTTTTTATTCCTACACAACATGGTAATAAACTTTCTCTTCGAAGAATGGAGTTTTTTGTGTCACCCAAAATTCCAAGAACAAAGCAGACTAATATAAGTTGCAATTTTAAGTGGTCGAGTATATGCAATTAGCTACTAAAAAAAAGGATATCGTCTAAGGTTATTAAAAATGAATATAATCATAAAAACGATCTCTGATTTTTAAATTAAAAAAATTGTGTGGCAAAATTAATATTTCGTTTTACATAAAATTTTCTTAGAATAGCTATCCAATATTTATAATTAAATTTTATATAAATTTCATATACAGCTGCAGTTAGCCAAAAATTTGTAAAGGGAAACAAATAAGAAAACCGTAAAGAGATGGTGGACCATGGCAACGATTATATGATAATTTACCCTGATTACCTAATTCTTGTATATTAGTGTACAAACTATTTAACTGAAATCACTCAAAAGAAAACAAGTAAGGAAATTCTAAAGTCGGACGGAGCCGAGTATTTTATACCCTGTACCACTTTTTAGACCTAATGCCCTCAGACGGAGCATAATGTTTTAATTAAATATGTTTAATATCTTAATGTTTTACAAACATCTATTGTTATTTTTGGGCTTTTAAGGTCAGGTATTTTAATGCGAATAAAAGATTAATTTATTCCATTTTTGTCATCCAACGTTTCGCTGGGCGATTCCAGCTTCTTCAGGGATGGTATTTTTATTGAATATTTAATCTTTCGTCAGGTTATTTTCTATTGCACTTATAAAGTTTTCTTATTCGCTAACATATGATATGAGACAAACACAAAACTTTATATAATTGCTGAAAATAATCAGATTTAAAACTAAATATCACAGAGCTTTCCTATTATCTAGATCACAGTTGAATATCGACTAATGTTTTAATTAATTAAATATTTAATTCTAAAACTATTTTTATGCAGTACTCGTATTGCAAAAGCGAATTGACGATGTATTGGGAAATACATCTAATAAATGGAATAGGTAAATTTCAGACATTATCAAAAATTTTCCGATTTATCAGTAGCGATTTTATAAGGACATTGGCTACATCTCGCCATGATAGTTGGTGAATTATGGGTTTTTCGACAATATTTGAACAAATCGAGCGATATTTATAGAAGTAGGTGGATAAACTAAATTGCGTTGAAAGTCTGCCGTTACACTGGGTAGGACATGATAACAATATGGGAAACTCGTTACTGAATCTGTGAGTCAAATATGGGTGCATCGGTCATACTTGCCTAAATCGAAAGAACATATATATACATGGAGGCTTTATTATACCCTCCACCATAGCCACCGTGGTGCAATGGTTAGCATGCCCGCCTTGCATACACAAGGTCGTGGGTTCGATTCCTGCTTCGACCGAACACCAAAAAGTTTTTCAGTGGTGGATTATCCCACCTCAGTAATGCTGGTGACATTTCTGAGGGTTTCAAAGCTTCTCTAAGTGGTTTCACTGCAATGTGGAACGCCGTTCGGACTCGGCTATAAAAAGGAGGTCCCGTGTCATTGAGTTTAACATGGAATCGGGCAGCACTCAGTGATGAGAGAGAAGTTCACCAATGTGGTATCACAATGGACTGAATAGTCTAAGTGAGCCTGATACATCGGGCTGCCACCTAACCTAACTTAACCTACCCTCCTACATAGGATGGGGGTATATTAACTTTGTCATTCCATTTCTAACACATCGAAATATTGCTCTTAGACCCCATAAAGTATATATATTCTGGGTCGTGGTGAAATTTTGAGTCGATCTGAGCAGGAACGTCCGTCGGTCCGTCTGTTGAAATCACGCTAACTTCCGAACGAAACAAGCTCCCGACTTGAAACTTGGCACAAATAGTTGCTATTGATGTAGGTCGGATGGTATTGCAAATGGGCCATATCGGTCCACTTTTACGTATAGCCCCCATATAAACAGACCCCCAATTTTGGCTTGCGGATCCTCTAAGAGAAGCAAATTTCATCCGATCCGGCTGAAATGTTGTACATGATGTTAGTATATGGTATCTAACTACCATGCCGGAATTGGTTCATATCAGTCCATAATTATATATAGCCCCCATATAAACCGATCCCCAGATTCGACCTCCGGAGCCCCTTGGAAGAGCAAAATTCATCCGATTCGGTTGAAATTTGGTACGTAATGTTAGTATATGATATTTAACAACCATGCCGGAATTGGTTCATATCAGTCCATAACTATATATAGCCCCCATATAAACCGATCCCCAGATTTGACCTCCGGTGCCTTTTGGAGAAGCAAAATTCATCCGATCTGGTTGAAATTTGGTACGTGGTGGTAGTATATGATATTTAACAACCATGCCAAAAGTGGTCCATATCAGTCCATAATCATATATTGCCCCCATATAAAGAGATCCCGAAATTTGGTTTTGGAGCCTCTTGGAGGAGCAAATTTCATCCGATTCAGTTGAAATTTGGTACATTGTTCTAGTATATGGCCGTTAACAACCATGCCTAACTAGGTCCATATCTGTCTATAGTTATATATAGCCCTAAGATAAATCGATCCCCAATCACACAAAAATTGGTCCATATCAAGTTCATAATTGTATATAGCCCCCATATAAGCGACCCCCATATTTCAACTCTGGCTCTCTACGTACCGTGCAAAAAGCCCATATCGATTCGTAATTATTTGTAGACTTACCTATACATAACTTTTTTGTTTAATATATACCACGTATGGACTAACTCACAATTTAGAAAACGATGTTAAGAAGTTTTAAGATACCACAACCCAAGTAATTCGATTGTGGATGACAGTCTTTTGTAGAAGTTTCTACGCAATCCATGGTGGAGGGTACATAAGATTTGGCCTGGTCGAGCTTACGGCCGTATATACTTGATTTGTTATATATTTATTATAATTTGTAATTATAACAAAAATTTAAAAAAAATTAATAAATTAATAAATATTTAGAAGGTAAATTCCACCATCTCTGCAACTCGGAGTAAGGTTTCTGCCTCTGTGGTCATATGAGTGTAAATTGGGCGAAAGATATATGCATGGGAGCTATATCTAAATCTGAGCCGATTTCAATCAAAGTTGTCGTACTTGAAGGCACTAATAAATTTGCTTGTTTTGCAAAATGTTAACCAAACCGATATGAACATTTGGCCTCGGGGGCCATATAAGTGCATAATAAATATGGGAGCTATATCTAAATTTGAACCGATTTAACTGATATTTTGCAAGTTTTACGAGACTCACATTTGTTTGACATTTGAAGCAGATCCGCGGTAAACATATATGGCAGCAATATATAAATCTGAACCGAAACCAACAGTGATTGTCTTTGAGCTGAACAAAAAAGATCTATGTTGAATTTGATGAAGATCGAAATAAAATTACAAGCTGTATCTTGCACAGAAAAATACATTAACAGACAGACGGACTTCGTTAATCGACTCAGTATTTAATTCTAAGGCGATTGTAATAACTTATTTACCTATGGTACACTACTATGCTACAGAAGTAGTGATGGGTATAAAAAGTTCTATGCCCTGGAAATATCAAAATTAGCCATCTTCGAGAACATATTATAGAGACGTTATTGTAAAAATATAACTTATTTGCTTCGTACAAACTATATCGATGAACCAATATTGTAAGGTAACTGCCATTAAAGGCCTCATCGTGATAATAACTGACAAACTGATATGTCTAGACCGTTTCATGGACGACAATCGATATTTCAATTATAAATAAACAAGTCCAAATCGACTTTTTACAAACAACATTTGATATTTGACAACATTGATTTCTCAACGACAAATTCGAAAGGTCGGTATTGGAGAAAAAAGGTCGATGATCGCGGTTGCCACCCGAGACCAAAATATTCTACCAAAATTTGGAGGACATTTTAACAAAAAAAGTACGAAACAAAAAATTCTTAACAAGGAAAATTTTGTCCAAATGTTATTTCTATAGAAAATGACAAAATTTTAATTCTATAGAAAATGTTGCCTAAATTCTGTTTCTACAGAAAATTTTGTCAAAATTTTATTTTTATAGAAAATTTTGTCAAATTTCTATTTTTATTAATAATGTTGTCCAAATTTTATTTCTATAGAATTCTGTTTCTACAGAAAATTTTTTCAAATTTTTATTTCTATAGAAAATTTTGTCAAATTTCTATTTTTATTCGTAATATTGTCCAAATTTTATTTCTATAGAACATTTTGTCAAAATTTTATTTTTATAAATAATATTGTCGAAATTTTATTTCGATAGAAAATTTTGTCCAAATTTTGTTTCTATAGAAAATTTTGCCAAATGTAATTTCTTAGAAAATTTTGTCTAAGATTTATTTCGTAGAAAATGTTGTCAAAATTTTAGTTCTATAAAAAATGTTGTCCAAAGACTACTTCTATAGAAAATGTTGTCAACATTTCATTTCTATAGAAAATGTGGTCAAAATTTCATTTCTATAGACAATTTTATAAAAATTTTATTTTTATAGAAAATTTTGTCAAAATTTTAGTTTTATAGGAAATTTTGTCCAAATTTTGTTTCTATAATATCATTTCTTAGAAAATTTTGTCTAAAATTTATTTCTTAGAAAATTTTGTCAAAATTTTAGTTCTATAGAAATTTTTGTCAAAATTTTATTTCTATAGAAATTTTTGTCAAAATTTAATATCTGTAGAAAATTTTGTCAAAATTTTATTTCTTAGAAAATTTTGTCCAAATTTTATCCCTATAGAAAATATGTTCAAATTTTATTTCTATTGAAAATTTTGTCAAAATGTGTGAAGTATCTCTTAGTTGGAGGGGAATAATTTGCAAAATATACCAAAACATCAAAAATTCTACCAATCTACCAAACAATAAAAAAATCTATCATTTTTGGTAGATTTCTACCAACTGTGGCAATGGTCAGTATGATACAAAAATATTATATATTTTAATATTTTTTTTAAAGGCTTACGTTGAATATTAATGTGTACATATATCGAGAATAACCATACACAAATATTTTTTTTCTGATTCAATCACGAAATTAATTGATCCAATTAATTTTTTAATTGCAATGTCTTCAGTCACAGATATGATAGTTTCAATTAAAAAATTAATTGAAGGTCAAATAAAAAATTAATTGATCCAATTAAAAAATTAATTGATACTATTAATTTTTTTGATTGATTTTTGTTTCAACTAAAAAAATTTGTTGATTCAATCAGATTTTTAATTGATACTCAATAAAAATTTTAATTGGAAAATGTTTCGTAAAATTTTTTTCTGTGCAGATCAAAGATTTTAAAAAGTCGCGAATTTGATTTTGCCAAATTTTCGAAAAGTTGTCTTTGTCAAATTCTGAAAAAGTCGGAAAACGAGTTTTTTAAAAAAATATTTTAAATGTCAAAAATTAACAACTGACCTTTCCGAATTTTTTAAATAGTCTCAAATACAAAAATTTGACTTTTTAAATTTTTGAAAAAGTTGAGAACTGCAAAAATCGATCAAAAATTTTTAAAAGTAGCAAAGTTAGTTTGTCGATTTTTTCGAAAAAAGTAGAGAACTCGAAAGCGGACTTTTCTACAATTTTTTTAGAGTCAAAAAATCTAACAGCTGACTTTAAAAAAAAAATTTAGAAAAGTCGGTTTTTGAGTTCTCTACTTTTTTCGAAAAAATCGACAAATTAACTTTGCGACTTTTAAAAATTTTTGATCGATTTTTGCAGTTCTCAACTTTTTCAAAAATTTAAAAGTCAAAAAATGTAACAGCTGACTTTCCAAATTTTTTGAAAATCCTACAACTCAAAAAGTCGATTTATCACAACTTTTGAAAAAGTCGAAAACTTTAAAATGAGTTTTTTTCTAAATTTTGAACAAGTTGAGAGATCCCACATTGGGCTCAGTCCAAGGAAGAAAGTCACAAACTCTGTTCAACGACCGGACACTTACGAGATTTTTTTTTGTATGTAAAACACTATTTTTTATTGTTACGTTAAACAGCACAAAAAATTTGAATCCGTTTAGATTTGTTCGAACTGGATATCTTTGGCAGGGATTTTTAATTTCAAGCAGCCAAAAAAGCATAACCCAGCGAAGCCCCACCTTGAGATGATCGCCACTTTGGAATTTTTTTGTGCCAACCGTACTCTTCAAAATGTCCCCAACGCAGTACTACAAATGAGTTAGTTTCGGAGATTAACGGTAAAAATGAACCGTACCTTCTTTTTAAGCCAATCTTGATGCGCTGATGCGCGTTGAGTGCGATGGTGCTGAGTCCTGTTGGAATGTCAATGGTCTGCGACCGAAATTTTTATTTGTCCAGGACTTCGATACTGTCTTAATGATAATTTCCTATAGATACTATTGGGCATGTATTTTTGACCCCACGGTCAATGAATGTGAGCGGGGAGCCACTATCGGAAGTTACAGCGGCTCACACCATTACCATCGAAGGCTCTGGAGTTCTGGTGGCCAATTGATGCATTTTCAGATGACTCATCGGAAACAACTAAATTCGTTAACTAACCGCTTTCGTGCAAGCGAAACAACTCCTTGTCCCGTTCAATGAAACTTCAATGGCCAAATGTCATTTCTTCAATGTCCATGCTAATTTTTCGATATAAAGTGAATCCGTTCTCGCGATATGTTCAGCTCACATGTAAATTTTCTACCTATGTGGCGTGGATTTCGACCACACCTGACTTTCAATTTTGATTTCTGGTGTGCTTACCATTTTTGTCAAATTTTGGGAAGGAATGCACACTGCCAGTATCAATATAAAAAACCATTATACGTGAAATAAAAGATTTATTAACAATTATTTTCTGCAGGGCTATAATTTTTCTATTTTTCAAAATTTCATAAATCAACATCCCCAGCCAAAAGGGACATCATTTGATTAAAGTTCAGTTTGAAATTCAAGTTAAGAAAAAAAAAAACAATGCACTTGACTTCAAGTCATTTTGAAATGGTATTATACCACATTGACGAGCAAAATTTCCCAATTACCCCGAAGTATTTGAATATTCTTAATGTCACTGGCACACATTAAATTTTCCCTCAGGATATCAATCAGGACAACGCAATGCATCGTTACAGCACTAGGCCAACCAAAGTAGTTTGCCAAACTTAACCACTCGACTTTCCAATATCCTGCATCATAATGTGGTTAAGGGAGGATATCACACAGGCAATCAAGAAAACCATACTTCGATATATGGATCACTATGCTACATTACAATGGGAAACCACATACATAGACATATACACACACACACACACACGAATACATAGATATCCCAACTGAAAGAGTTAAGAAAATTTCTAAGGCAGGCGTCAACAATCCAGACATGCCACAGAAAACTATGAACACTTGCCGACAATAGGTGAACTTTTGTGTTGCTTCTTTTCTTCGTTTACAATAATAAGGATCTCCAAGTCGATGGTATAAAATAGAAAAGATTGCATAGAACAAAAGGTTGGCCAAGTTAAATTGTGCATCCTTACCAGCAGCAGCAGCAGATGTGATGGGAAACAATGGCAACGAAGAACTCAAACTATAGATGATTGCATTTGAAGTATAAAGGGAAACTAAAATATCCTGCATCCTTCTTGATCATCATAGTCTTTGTGGCCTATGGCATCATTGCTTTTCGTATAATATCCAAAGAACTTTGTCTTGAAAGTTTTATTGTGGTAAACCACAGATGCATTTTCTTTCTTCTTTTTGTGGCAGAAGTAGAACATTTCAGAAATATTTGAATTCTAACGAATTTACGATTGCCTCCAATGTCTGCGGTATTATAATTTTATTTTTTTTCTGTTTTGTTGGTTGGTGCATTTGGGGGGTTCTGAATGCAAAGGACTTTTTGCTGAGGTGCATTTACATAAATAGCTTTATTATTCCAAGTCATGGAAATAATTTATAACGTGACATTTGGTGTTTTATGATTATCATAATACCTTCCGCCTTAATTTTTATGATTTGAAGGGGGCGAGGAAAATGCAAGTGGTAGCGATTGGATATGCAGAGAAGTTTAAAAAATTTTATAGGGATGTTTCGATTCAATTAAATTTTAAACAAGTTTATACGGCCGTAAGTTCGGCCAGGCCGAATCTTACGTACCCTCCACCACGGATTGCACAGAAACTTGTACTAAAGACTGTCATCCACAATCGAATTACTTGGGTTGCGGTAACACTTGCCGATAGCAAGGTATCTTAAAACTTCTTAACACTGTCTTCTCTATTGTAAGTTAGTCCATACGGGGTATATATAAAACATCAGTTTGTCAAAATTTTCTATAGAAATACAATTTTGAAATATTTTTCTATAGAAATAAAATTTTGACAAAATTTTCTATAGAAATAAAATTTTGACAAAATTTTCTATAGAAATAAAATTTTGACAAAATTTTCTATAGAAATAAAATTTTGACAAAATTTTCTAAAGAAATAAAAACGTGACAAAATTTTGTATAGTAATAACATTTTGACAAAATTTTCTATAGCACTCAAAATTTTGTATAGTAATAAAATTTTGATAAAATTTTCTATAGAAATAAAATTTGGAAAAATTTTCTGTAGAAATAAAATGTTGACAAAAATTTGTATGGTAATAACATTTTGACAAAATTTTCTATAGTAATAAAATTGTGACAAAATTTTCTATAGTAGTAAAATTTTGGTAGATTAGTTTTGGGGATCGGCTATATATAACTATAGAGCGATATAGACCAATTTTGGCATGGTTGTTAGAGGCCATGTACTAGGGCAATGTACCAAATTTCAACCGGATCGGATGAATTCTGCTCTTCCGTGGGACTCCGGAGGTCAAATATGGGGATCGGTTTATATGGGGGCTACATATAATTATACATTGCATACACAAGGTCGTGGGCTCGATTCCTGCTTCGACCGAACACCAAAAAGTTTTTCAGCGGTGGACCAATTCCAGCATGGTTGTTAGAGACCATATAAAGGGTGATTCTTTTGAGGTTAGGATTTTCATGCATTAGTATTTGACAGATCACGTGGGATTTCAGACATGGTGTCAAAGAGAAAGATGCTCAGTATGCTTTGACATTTCATCATGAATAGACTTACTAACGAGAAACGCTTGCAAATCATTGAATTTTATTACCAAAATCAGTGGCAGAAAATCCGCTTTTTTATCGACAAATTTTGTTCAGCGATGAGGCTCATTTCTGGTTGAATGGCTACGTAAATAAGCAAAATTGCCGCATTTGGAGTGAAGAGCAACCAGAAGCCGTTCAAGAACTGCCCATGCATCCCGAAAAATGCACTGTTTGGTGTGGTTTGTACGCTGGTGGAATCATTGGACCGTATTTTTTCAAAGATGCTGTTGGACGCAACGTTACGGTGAATGGTGATCGCTATCGTTCGATGCTAACAAACTTTTTGTTGCCAAAAATGGAAGAACTGAACTTGGTTAACATGTGGTTTCAACAAGATGGCGCTACATGCCACACAGCTCGCGATTCTATGGCCATTTTGAGGGAAAACTTCGGAGAACAATTCATCTCAAGAAATGGACCGGTAAGTTGGCCACCAAGATCATGCGATTTGACGCCTTTAGACTATTTTTTGTGGGGCTACGTCAAGTCTAAAGTCTACAGAAATAAGCCAGCAACTATTCCAGCTTTGGAAGACAACATTTCCGAAGAAATTCGGGCTATTCCGGCCGAAATGCTCGAAAAAGTTGCCCAAAATTGGACTTTCCGAATGGACCACCTAAGACGCAGCCGCGGTCAACATTTAAATGAAATTATCTTCAAAAAGTAAATGTCATGGACCAATCTAACGTTTCAAATAAAGAACCGATGAGATTTTGCAAATTTTATGCGTTTTTTTTTTAAAAAAAGTTATCAAGCTCTTAACAAATCACCCTTTACTAACACCACGTACCAAATTTCAACCGAATCGGAAGAATTTTTCTCATCCATGAGGCTCCGGAGGTCAAATCTGGAGATCTGTTCCTGCATGGTTGTTAGAGACCATATACTAATACCACATACTAAATTTCTAACGAATCGGATGAATTTTGCTCATCCATGAGGCTCCGCAAACCAAATCGGGGGATCGGTTTATATGGGGGCCATATATAATAATGGACCGATGTGGACCAATTTTTGCGTAGTTGTTAGATATCATATACTAATACCATGTACCAAATTTCAGCCGGATCGGATGAAATTTGCTTCTCGTAGAGGCTCCGCATTCCAAATCTGGGGATCGGTTTATATGGGGGCATACCCGCCTTGCGTACACAAGGTCGTGGGTTCGATTCTTGTTTCGACCGAACACCAAAAAGTTTTTCAGCGGTGGATTATCCCACCTCAGTAATGCTGGTGACATTTCTGAGGTTTCAAAGCTTCTCTAAGAGGTTTCACTGCAATGTGGATCGCCGTTCGGTCCCTTGTCATTGAGCTTAACATGGAATCGAGCACCACTCAGTGATAAGAGAGAAGTTCACCACTGTGGTATCACAATGGACTGAATAGTCTAAGTGAGCCTGATACATTGGGCTGCCACATAACCTAACCTAACCTAATTTACATATAATTATGTACCGGTATGGACCAATTCCTACATGGTTGTTAGAGACCATATCCTAACACCACGTACAAAATTTCAACCGAATCTGACGAATTTTGCTCATCCAAGGGGCTCCGGAGGTCAAATCTGAGGATCGGTTTATATGGGCGCTATATATAATTATGGACCGATATGGACCAATTCTGGCATGGTTGTTAGAGACCATATACTAACACCACATACCAAATTTCAACTGAATCAGATGAATTTTGGTCTTCCAAGAGGCTCCGGAGATCAAATCTGGCGATCGGTTTATAGGGGGGCTATATATAATTATAGACCGATGTGGACCAATTTTTGCATGGTCATTAGAGACCATATACTAACACCTTGTACGAAATTTCAGCCTGATCGGACTAAATTTGCTTCTCTTAGAGACTCCGCAAGCCAAATCGGGGGATCGGTTTATATGGGAGCTATATACATATAATTAGGGACCAATTTTGGTTGGGTTGTGAGAGACCATGTACTAACACCATGTACCATACTTCAACCGGATCAGATGAATTGTGATCCTCCAAGAGGCTCCGCAAGCCAATTCAGAGCGTCGGTTTCTTTGGGGGCTATAGGTTAAAGTGGTCCGATATGGCCCATTTGCAATACCATCCGACCTACATCAATAACAACTACTTGTGCCAAGTTTCAAGTCGATAGCTCGTTTCGTTCGGAAGTTAGCGTGATTTCAACAGACGGACGGACATGCTTATATCGACTCGGAAGTTCACCACGACCCAGAATATATACACTTTATGGGGTCTTAGAGCAATATTTCGATGTGTTACAAACGGAATGACAAAGTTATTATACCACCACCCTATATAACTAATATAGACCCAGAATGTCCTGGGGTGTAGGGTATAAAAAATTTTCATGAAATTTAAAACAAAAGCAATGAGAATTATGGAAATGTATGTTAAACATTTTAATTGCCCCAAAAATCCGATTCTTAAAATATTCGAATCTTCTTCTTAATGGAAACTTTAATATGTCGGAATTCATGTGGTCAAACTAAACTTGGTTTAGAATGTCAATTCTACTCACTGTGCAAAATTTCACGAATCGATGGCATAATTTGGCCTCTGTGGTCATATGAGTTTGATTCGGACGAAAGTGACATATGGGATCTATGTCTAAATCTCAACCGATTTCAACTAACAATTTGTCACAACTGACAACAATATCAATTGTACACCTTGTACAAAATTGTGAGCAAATCAATGTAAAACTCTGGCTACTGGGACCATATAAGCTAAGTACATATCGGCCGAAAGATATATATGGGAGCTATATTAAATCTGAACCAATTTGACTGATATTTTGCAAATTTTCCAATACTCACAAAATATTCAGATGTACGGAATTTGAAGAAGATCGGTCGATAAATACACCAATTATGAGCAGAGCGGTGATAAATATATGTGAAAGCTATAACATAAATGAATTTTTGTTTAGATCCAATTTTATAGAATCATTTTTTCGCTTATTAGAGCCAATTCCCATACCAATTAAAATTTTACAAAATTGTACCCAGTCATTCGCTGATGCAACTAAGGCTTTGATGAACATTATGGACCACGCAAACCAAGAATAGTTCAAAGCTGCGAATGAGAGATATAAAACTAGTAGAGTTTTGAATAAATACAATATAAAGTATTTTTTGCATCCATTCCATCGAGGGGCCTAACTAAATTAATTTAAAAAAAATATTCACAATTTCTTTAATTCAAAATTAGGTTTTTTTACATTAGGTTTACGACTTTTGCGACATACGTCTTCTACCGTCGTAAACGTATGTCGCAAAAGTCACAGTTTGCGACAGGCCAACCCTGATTCTGACCCAAAACAAATACTTGTGCCAAATTTGAAGTCGTTTGGACTAAAATTGCTACCTGGACTTTGATTACAAAAATGTGATCACAGACAGACGGACATGGGTAGATCGACTGAGGGCGACCCTGAGCAATATTGCCAAGGACATCATATGTCTATCTCGTCTCCTTCTGGGTGTTGCAAACATATGCACTAACTTATAATACCATGTTCCACAGTGTGGCCCAGGGTATAAAAATCGCTCAAAATTGTAAAAAATCTATATTCTTATAAGATTTGTTTACATATAAATGTGTCTAATAGCGATAAGGATTTTAATTCGTGACTACTCCCAAAAAAACTGAATCATAACAAACTCAATATTTTTACATTAAAATTAAATTCGATGAAATTGAAAAAATCCAATTTTTTTAAGGAAAAAGTTTTTTTGGTCATATGTTATTTACTTAAAAATGGGAGCCATCGTGGTACAATTGTTAGCATGCCCGCATTGCATACACAAGGTCGTGGGTCCGATTTCTGCTTCGACCGAACACCAAAAAGTTTTTCAGCCGTGGATTATTCAACCTCAGTAATGATGGTGACATTTCTGACCGCCATTTTCATGTAGCTCCGTTAGGCTTTAACTGCCAGTTAACAGAAAGTAAATTCAAAATATCTTCTCTCCGGTTAACTTTAACTGAAAAATTGTCGGCAGTTAAGTTCCTAATTGGCATATGGAATATATATGCAAGATGACGGCTATGCCCATAATACGGTTTAAAAGTTCGTTAGTTAACGGTGCACTAACGGAGCTTCATGAAAGTGGGCGTGAGGGTTTTAAAGCTTCTCTAAGTAGTTTCACTGCAATGTGAAATGCCGCTCGGACTCGGCTATAAAAAGGAGTTCACTTGTCATTGAGCTTAACATGGAATCGGGCAGCACTCAGTGATAAGAGAGAAGTTCACCAATGTGGCATCACAATGGACTGAATAGACTAAGTGAGCCTGATACATCGGGCTACCACCTTACCTAACCTAACCTAACTTAAAAATGCATCATAGAGCGACTTGGAGGTTAATTTCCCAAAAAAATAATAGTAATAATAACAAGTATATACGGCCGTAAGTTCGGCCAGGCCGAAGCTTATGTACCCTCCACCATGGATTGCGTAGAAACTTCTACTGAAGACTGTCATCCACAATCGAATTACTTGGGTTGCGGTAACAATTGCCGATGAAAAGGTATCTGAAAACTTCCTAACACCGTAATATATACCACATAGTCCATACGTGGTATATATTAAACTAAAAAAGGCCGATTAAATACGTATATAATTAAGTTTAAAGTTTCTATAGAAGTAAAATTTGGAAAAATTTTTCTATAGAAATAAAATTTGGATAAAATTTTCTATAGAAATAAAATTCTGACAAAATTTTTTATAGAAATAAAATTTTGACAAAATTTTCTATAGAAATAAAATTTTGACAAAATGTTCTATAGAAATAAAATTTTGACAAAATTTTCTATAGAAATAAAATTTTGACAAAATTTTCTATAGAAATAACATTTTGACAATGTTTTCTATAAAAATAAAATTTTGGTAGATTATTTTTGGCTCGAGCGGCAACCATGATTATGAACCGATAAGGACCAATTTTTGTGTGATTGGGGATCGCATATATATAACTTTAGACCGCTATGGACCAATTTTGGCATGGTTATTAGAGGCCTTATACTAACACCACGTTGCAAATTTCAACCGGATCGGATGAATTTTGCTCCAAATTTCAACCAGATCGGATGAGTTTTGCTTCTCCAAAAGGCACCCGAGGTCAAATCTGGCGATCGGTTTATATGGGAGCTATATATAATTATGGACTGATAGCAACCAATTCCTGCGTGGTTGTTGGATACCATATACTAACATCACCTACCAAATTTCAACCGAATGGGAAGAATTTTGCTCTTCCAAGATGCTCCGGAGGTCAAATCTTGGGATCGGTTTGTATGGGGCCTATATATAATTATGGACCGATATCGACCAATTTTGCATGGGTGTTTGAGGCCATATATTATCATCACGCACCAAATTTCAACTGAATCAGATGAATTTTGGTCTTCCAAGAGGCTCCGGAGGTCAAATCTGGTGATCGGTTTATATGGGCGCTATATATAATTATGAACCGATATCAATTTTGCATGGTCATTAGAGACCATATACTAATTATGTACCTAATTTCAGGCGGATCGGATGAAATTTGTTTCTTATAGAGTCTCTGTAAGCCAAATCGGGGGATCGGTTTATATGGGGGCTATATATAATTATGGACCGATGTGGACCAATGTTTGCATGGTTATTAGAGACCATATACTAACACCATGTACCAAATTTCAGCCGGATCGGATGAAATTTGCTTCTCTTAGAGGCCTCGCAAGCCAAATTTGGGGGTCCGTTTATATGGGGGCTATACGTAAAAGTGGACCGATATGGCCCATTTGCAATACCATCCGACCTACATCAATAATAACTACTTGTGCCAAGTTTCAAGTCGATAGCTTGACGGACATGCTCAGACCGACTCGGAATTTCACCACGACCCAGAATATGTATACTTTGTGGGGTCTTAGAGCAATATTTCGCTGTGTTACAAACGGAATGACAAAGTTAATATACCCCTATCCTATGGTGGAGGGTATAAAAATTCCATCAAAATCATCAAAAAATAATTTTTATGTATTAAAATTAAATTAAATTCCTTAAAAATCCTCATAATCACAATTTTTTTTATAAAAATCCTTTTTTGGCCATATTTTTTAAATTTGCTTCGTAGAGCAAAGAATAGTTAAATTCGTGGCAATACCCAAAAAAAATTAAAACTTCGACAAAAAAATACTACAAAATCAAATTCTTTATGCAAAAATAAGCACCCATATATATTTCGTACCAGTTATACTCATGTGACCATAAAGAGTAGATTTGATGCAAACGGTATGACAAAGTTAATAACCCTCCCCGCCATACTACAGTATAGAGTATACATGTTCAAAAAATTCCAATGTAGTATATTCGACTATAAATATTCCTTATTGTAATAGCTGTTTAGCCAACTTTAGAGCCAGCGTTTTATACTCATTTTGTATATACAATAAAATTATTAAGAAAATCAAAAAGCAAAAAAGGGACGAACATAACAAAAATGAAATTATTATAAATAGTCCATAAAACTTAGCCCAAGAAACTTTGCCACACTTAAAATGGTAGTGCTAACGTAGTATCAACAAAAAAAAAAACGAACTAATTACTTATTACTACCACTTAAGAAAAAATTTGCGATTTTTTCACTGACAAATTGTCGGTATTTTATTATCTTTCGACGCCATATCCCCCCTCCCACATTGTTTTATTTCAAAAGAAATTTTAAATTTCTATGCTAATGCTCCAAGTTTGTAGTAAAAAGTGGAAAAAGCCAACACAAAGAATAAAATTCACATAAAAATATACGGTTAACAAACTTCTTGGAGTGCTTTCGTCTACAAAAATAATATCGTAAGTAATTTCGTTCATATTGAAATAACGCGACTACTAACATCTATTACGAAAAAAAAAACAAATTGTTCCCTCCATCTAGTTTTCTGCAATTTGCTTTTTATTTCCTTTACTTTCTTAATAAACTTAAAAAAAATAATTTTAAAGTTGAAACTTTTAGTTGATAACAAAAGTAAAACTGGGAACCTTTTAGTGTTGCGTTCGGTCAAATTCAGATGAATAAATAGATGAATAGAAAAGAAAAAAGAAAAAAACAAGAAAGGAAACAATTTTATGACCAAGTTAGAAACACTGGAAAGGCTCGCCTTAATATAGGCAAATGGTTAGGGTTTCCTTATAGTTAGAATGTCAGTAGGTTTTGTTTTATGGTAACTTTTTATAGTCTCAAAATAATGCCTTAGTCTTTTTTTTACCAGCTAGTGTTTACTAATTGAGCTCATAAAAGTTTATATGCTGTCTTCTACGCAGCTCATTTAAAAGTTTAAAACTTTGTTGTTGGGAAAGGCTATGTATTTGCGATATAATTTTGGTGTTCAAGTTACTGAAATATTTACAATAATGTAAATAAATAATTCGTGAGAGATCTACAAGGCTGCATTGTTATTCTAGCAATTGGCCATGGGATCGTATGAGTGTTGACTGTTCTCATTCGGTGTAACACATACGCACCCATGCTACAAGTCTAACAACCAATGCTTTGTCTCTGCAAAACTGAAGTGCTAGTGTCATCTACATCTGAATAAAATTTGGCACATATAGCGAGAATGTTAATTCTACTATTTGTGGTCACTTGAGTATAAATGGGACGAAAGCCATATGATTCTTATCAAACTTTTGATTTGACCAACCTCAAGGTCATTAATTAACCTTCTGTTCGCCAAAATAAATTTTTCATACAAAAATTTTGATATTTTTAAAATTATGATTTTGGTTTTTTGTATAAGTTTATTTCCATAAATATTTGATTTTATAAGGACTTTGATTGCAATTTTAGTCTTTTAGGGTGGTCTCGATTTATTCTCCAATTCGCTCTACGATGCATATTTAAGGAGATATGGTCAATTTTTGTATACCCTCCACTATAGGATGGGGGTTATATTAACTTTGTCATTCCGTTTGTAACACATCGAGATATTGCTCTAAGACCCCATAAAGTATATATATTCTGGGTCGTGGTGAAATTCTGAGCATGTCCGTCAGTCCGTCCATCCGTCTGTTGAAATCACGCTAACTTCCGAACGAAACAAGCTATCGACTTGAAACTTGGCACAAGTAGTTGTTATTGATGTAGGTCGGACGGTATTGAAAATGGGCCATATCGGTCCACTTTTACGTATAGCCCCCATATAAACGGACCCCCAAATTTGGCTTGCAGGGCCTCTAAGAGGAGCAAATTTCATCCGATCCGGCTGAAATTTGGTACATGGTGTTAGTATATGATCTCTAACAACCATGCAAAAATTGATCCACATCGGTCTATAATTATATATAGCCCCCATATAAACCGATCCCACGATTTGGCTTTCGGAGCCTCTAAGAGAAGCAAATTTCATCCGATCCGGCTGAAATTTGGTACATGGGGTTAGTATATGGTCTCTAATAACTATGCAAAAATTGGTTCACATCGGTCAATAATTATATATAGCCACCATATAAACCGATCCCCCGATTTGGCTCGCCGAGCCTATAAGAGAAGCAAATTTCAACCGATCCGGCTGACATTTGGTACATGGTGTTGGTATATGGTCTCTAACAACCATGCAAAAATTGGAACACATCGGTCCATAATTATGTATAGCCCCCATGTAAACCAATCCCACGATTTGGCTTTCGGAGCCTCTAAGAGAAGAAAATTTCATCCGATTCGGTTGAAATTTGGTACGTGATGTTAGTACATGATATTTAACAACCATGCCAAAAGTGATCCATATCAGTCCATAATCATATATAGCCCCCATATAAACCGATCCCGTGCAAAATTCCATATTGATTCGTAATTATTTGTAGACTTACCTATACATACCTTTTTTGTCTAATATATAACACGTATGGACTAACTCACAATTTAGAAAACGATGTTAAGAAGTTTTAAGATACCACAACCCAATTAATTTGATTGTGGATGACAGTCTTTCGTAGAAGTTTCTACGCAATCCATGGTGGAGGGTACATAAGATTCGGCCTGGCCGAACTTACGGCCGTATATACTTGTTTTTTTTTTTTTTTTATATAAAAATTGGATTTTTATATCCCGCGCCACTCAGGGGAACTGGGTATTATAAGTAAATGCATATGTTTTGTAACGCCCAGAAGGAGACGAGATAGACACGTGGTGTCTTTGGCAGCAATGCTCAGGGTGGGCTCCTGAGTCGATCTAGCCATGTCCGTCCCTCTGTCTGTGAACACATTTTTGTAATCAAAGTCTAGGTCACAGTTTTAGTTCAATCGACTTCAAATTTGGCACAAGTATGTTTTTTGGCTCAGAATAGAACCCTATTGATTTTGGAAGAAATCGGTTCAGATTTAGATATAGCTCCCATATATATATTTCGCTCGATATGGACTTATATGGCCCCAGAAGCCAGAGTTTTACCCTAATTTGCTTAACATTTTGCACAAGAAGAACAATTAGTACTATAGTCAAGTGTGCCAAATTTTATTGCAATCCGTTCAGATTTAGATACAGCTCCCATATATATCATTCGCCCGATATGGACTAATACGGTCCCAGAAGCCAAAGTTTTACCACAATTTGGATGCAATTGTGCGCTAGGAGTACAACTAGTAGTGCATTCAAGTGTGCCAAATTTTATTGAAATCGGTTCAGATTTAGATATAGCTCCCATATATTACTTTCGCCCAATTTACACTCATATGACCACCGTGGCCAATCTTTCACTCCGATTTATTTGAAATTTTGCACAGGGAATAGAATTAGCATTGCAGCTATGCGTGCCAAATTTGGTTGAAATCGGTTCAGATTTAGATATAGCTCCCATATATATGTTGTTCTGATTTCGACAAAAATGGTCAAAATACCAACATTTTCCTTGTACGTTAAAATCGCCACTGCTTAGTCGAAAAGTTGACTCTAATTTTCCAAAACTTCTAATACATATATATCGAGCGATAAATCATAAATAAACTTTTGCGAAGTTTCCGTAAGATTGCTTCAGATTTAAAAGTTTCCCATATTATACCCTCCACCATAGGATGGTGGAGGGTATAATTTGTCATTCCGTTTGCAACACATCGAAATATTGCTCTAAGACCCCATAAAGTATATATATTCTGGGTCGTGGTGAAATTCTGAGTCGATCTGAGCATGTCCGTCCGTCTGTTGAAATCACGCTAACTTCCGAACGAAACAAGCTATCGACTTGAAAGTAGTTGTTATTGATGTAGGTCGGATGGTATTGCAAATGGGTCATATTGGTCCACTTTTACCTATAGCCCCATATAAACCCCCAAATTTGACTTGCGATCGGTCCACTTTTACGTATAGCCCCATATAAACGGACCCCCAAATTTGGCTTGCGATTGCTCTAAGAGAAGAACAATTTCATCCGATCCGCCTGAAATTTGGTACATTATAGTATATGGTCTCTAACAACCATGCAAAAATTGGTCCATATCGGTCCATAATTACATATAGCCTCCATATAAACCGATCCCTCGATTTGGCTTGCGGAGCCTCTAAGAGAACCAAATTTCATCCGATCCGGCTGAAATTTGGTACATGGCGTTAGTATATGGTCTCTAACAACCAAGCAGAAATTGGTCCACACCGGTCCATAATTATATATAGCCCCCACATAAACCTATCCCCCGATTTGGCTTGCGGAGCCTCTAAGAGAAGCAAGTTTCATCCGATCGGGCTAAAATTTGGTACATGGTGTTGATATAAAGGGTGATTTGTTAAGAGCTTGATAACTTTTTTTTTTAAAAAAAACGCATAAAATTTGCAAAATCTCATCGGTTCTTTATTTGAAACGTTAGATTGGTCCATGACATTTACTTTTTGAAGATAATTTAATTTAAATGTTGACCGCGGCTGCGTCTTAGGTGGTCCATTCGGAAAGTCCAATTTTGGGCAACTTTTTCGAGCATTTCGGCCGGAATAGCCCGAATTTCTTCGGAAATGTTGTCTTCCAAAGCTGGAATAGTTGCTGGCTTATTTCTGTAGACTTTAGACTTGACGTAGCCCCACAAAAAATAGTCTAAAGGCGTCAAATCGCATGATCTTGGTGGCCAACTTACCGGTCCATTTCTTGAGATGAATTGTTCTCCGAAGTTTTCCCTCAAAATGGCCATAGAATCGCGAGCTGTGTGGCATGTAGCGCCATCTTGTTGAAACCACATGTCAACCAAGTTCAGTTCTTCCATTTTTGGCAACAAAAAGTTTGTTAGCATCGAACGATAGCGATCGCCATTCACCGTAACGTTGCGTCCAACAGCATCTTTGAAAAAATACGGTCCAATGATTCCACCAGCGTACAAACCACACCAAACAGTGCATTTTTCGGGATACATGGGCAGTTCTTGAACGGCTTCTGGTTGCTCTTCACTCCAAATGCGGCAATTTTGCTTATTTACGTAGCCATTCAACCAGAAATGAGCCTCATCGCTGAACAAAATTTGTCGATAAAAAAGCGGATTTTCTGCCACTGATTTTGGTAATAAAATTCAATGATTTGCAAGCGTTGCTCGTTAGTAAGTCTATTCATGATGAAATGTCAAAGCATACTGAGCATCTTTCTCTTTGACACCATGTCTGAAATCCCACGTGATCTGTCAAATACTAATGCATGAAAATCCTAACCTCAAAAGAATCACCCTTTATGTTCTCTAATGACCATGCAAAAATTGGTCCACATCGGCCCATATTTATATATAGCCACCATATAAGCCGATCCCCAGATTTGACCTCCGAAGCCTCTTCGAGGAGCAAAATTCATCCGATCCGGTTAAAATTTGGTATGTGGTGTTAGCATATGGTGTTTAACAACCATGCAAGAATTGGTCCATATCGGTCCATAATTATATATAGCCCCCATATAAATCGATCCCCAGATTTGTCCTCCGGAGCCTCTTGGAGGAGCAAAATTCATCCGATCCGGTTGAAATTAGGAACATGGTGTTAGAATGTGGTCTCTAACAAGCACGCAAGAATTGCTCCATATCAGTCCATAATTATATATAGCCCCATATAAACCGTTCCCCAGATTTGATCTCCGGAGCCTCTTGGAGGAGCAAAATTCGATTCGGTTGAAATCTTAGTATAAGGCGCTAATATCGGTCTATAGTTTTACATAGCCGATCCCCAATCACACAAAAATTGGTCCATATCGGTTCATAATCATGGATGTCACTCGAGCCAAAAATAATCTAACAAAATTTTATTTTTATAGAAAACATTGTCAAAATTTTATTTCTATAGAAAATTTTGTCAAAATTTTATTTCTATAGAAAATTTTGTCAAAATTTTATTTCTATAGAAAATTTTGTCAAAATTTTATTTCTATAGAAAATTTTTTCCAAATTTTATTTCTATAGAAAATGTTTTCCAAATTTTATTTCTATAGAAACTTTAAACTTAATTATATAAGTAATTAACCGGCCTTTTTTAGTTAAATATATACCACGTAAATGGACTATGTGGTATATATTACGGTGTTAGGAAGTTTTAAGATACCTTGCCATCGGCAAGTGTTACCGCAACCCAAATAATTCGATTGTGGATGACAGTCTTCAGTAGAAGTTTCTACGCAATCCATGGTGGAGGGTACATAAGCTTCGGCCTGGCCGAACTTACGGCCGTATGTACTTGTTTTTTTACTAACATTGTGTTCCACCCTAGTGCATTAGCCAACTTAAATTTTGAGTCTATAGATTTTGTAGAAGTCTATCAAATTCTGTCCAGATCGAGTTATATTTAAATGTATGTATTTGGGTCAAACCTTTATATATAGCCCCCAACACATTTGACGGATAAGATATGGTATCGAAAATTTAGATCTACAAAGTGGTGCGGGGTATAATATAGTCGGCCCCGCCCGACTTTAGACTTTCCTTACTTGTTTTTTACTAACACTGTGTTCCACCCCATGGCATTTAGTCGGGGTGGGTCAGAATAACACTTAATACATTGGACGGATTTGATATGCTACTGAAAATGTGGATCAAATGGATACAAAGTAGTGCAGTTAGTTTACCCCGCTCGACTTTAGACTTTCCCTACTTGTTTTAAAATTATTAAATTGAATAGACTTATATTTCTCTTATCAACAAATACCTTTGTGTTATTTCCGGTTCAGTTTGTCTCAAATAGTTTTAGCAATTTTCTTAGTGCACGTTATGCTCTAGGAATTTTTCAGTTGCTTTCATTTAAATTGGTTTATTTCTTTTTACTATATTTAACTTAGCATTGTTCTCGTTCCTTCGTTCCGGAATATCCTTGGTCTTTATAATAAACTAGCTTAAGTTCTGTTCAATTCCATTTAATTCCTTTGTCAACGAAAGAACTTTTGTAATATTTTTAACTGATTGACTGGCCATAGAAAGTAAAAAAAAAAAACAATTTTGTAGATTTCTGTTCGAATAAATTAGTTTTGATTGCTTGATGAGTGGTATTGCTGCATTGGCTATGTAAAATTCTTATTTTCTTATTTTTATACACTACACCATAGTGTGGGAGGTATAGTAACTTTGTTATTCCGTTTGCAAAGTATGGTTATATTCGACTCAGACCACAAAAAGTACATAAATTCTTGATCCTAGAGAAATTCTGAGCCATTACAGCCATGCAGTTGATGTGTAGCCTGCATGGCTGTAATGACTCAGAACTTCTCTAGAATCAAAAATTTATATAATTTTTTAGGTCTGAGTCGAATATAACCATGCTTTGCAAACGGAAGCTAATAGATATACCTAGATCACCTCAAACATGTTTTAAGAACAAAATGTTATTTTTGTACGAGGAAAATGTAACATGTTTATCGCAACCATTTTATGTTTTGCTAGAAAACAAAATTTTCGCGGCGAAAATATTTCATGATCTCCGTCCAAAAGTTAATTTGTTTTTTGAGGTGACCATATCTCTTCTCTGCGAGTGAGAAGTAATTCAAATGTGGATGTTTATCTATTGGGTAATGAATCCATGGAGGAGGTTTAATACGATTCGACTTGGCCGAAATTTCACCCGCATATCATTGAATCATTGAAATCATCATTGAAATTTGTCCCAAAAACTCGATAAGCCAATAGTCAAGACAATTATACAGGAAGCTTTGATAACACTAGTTTACAAAAAAAAAATTGGTCTTATTTCTTACGTTAGAGTATCATCTATACGACCATGGAGAGAAAAAAAATTTAATAGTTTATACTTTTCTGGCGGAAAAGGTCCATTGTAAAATACGATTTTTTTTTTAAAAATTTGACTTTTCGCAACGATATTTTTTGAACCACTTTACTTATCACAACGATATAATCGGAGATTTCTAACTCGAGATATAATTTGTTTAGTGAAAATCAAGTAAGGACAGTCTAAAGTCGGGAGGGGCTGTCTATATTATACCCTGCACCACGTTGTAGATCTAAATTTCGATACCATATCACACCCGTCAAATGTGTTGGGGGCTATATATAAAGGTTTGTCCCAAATACATACATTTAAATATAACTCGATTTGGACAGAATTTGATAGACTTCTACAAAATCTATCGACTCAAAATTTAAGTTGGTTAATGCACTAGGGTGGAACACAATGTTAGTAAAAAACAAGTAAGGAAAGTCTAAAGTCGGGCGGGGCCGACTATATTATACCCTGCACCACTTTGTAGATCCAAATTTTCGATACCATATCAAATCCGTCAAATGTGTTGGGGGTTATATATAAAGGTTTGTCCCAAATACATACATTTAAATATCACTCGATCTGGACAGAATTTGATAGACTTCTACAAAACCCATAGACTCAAAATTTAAGTCGGCTAATGCACTAGGGTGGAACGCAATGTTAGTAAAAAAATATGGGAAACATTTAAATCTGAAGCAATTTTAATTAAACTTTAAGGTACAATTTAATTATTATATATCGCTCGATATATATGTATTAGAAGTTTAGTAAAATTAGAGTAATTTTTACAACTTTTCGACTAAGCAGTGGCGATTTTACAAGGAAAATGTTGGTATTTTGACCATTTTTGTCGAAATCAGAAAAATATATATATGGGAACTATATCTAAATCTGAACCGATTTCAACGAAATTTGGCACGCATAGAAACAATGCTAATTCTACTCTCTGTGCAAAATTTCAACTAAATCGGAGTAAAAAATTGGCCTCTGTGGTCATATGAGTGTAAATCGGGCGAAAGCTATATATGGGAGCTATATCTAAATCTGAACCGAGTTCAACCAAATTTGGCACGTATAGCTACAATGCTAGTTCTACTCCCTGTGCAAAATTTCAACTAAATCGGAGTTAAAAATTAGCCTCTGTGGTCATATGAGTGTAAATCGGGCGAAAGCTATATATGGGAGCTATATCTAAATCTGAACCGATTTCAACCAAATTTGGCACGCATAGCTACTATGCTAATTATACTCCCTGTGCAAAATTTCAACTAAATCGGAGCAAAAAATTGTCCTCTGCGGTCATTTGAGTGCAAATCGGGCGAAAGCTATATATGGGAGCTATATCTAAATCTGAACCGATTTCAACCAAATTTGACACGCATAGCTACAATGCTAATACTACTCCCTGTGCAAAATTTCAACTAAATCGGAGCAAAAAATTGGCCTCTGTGGGCAAATGAGTGTAAATCGGGCGAAAGCTATATATGGGAGCCATATCTAAATCTGAACCGATTTGGCTGATATTTTGCAAGTTTTTCGAGACTCATAAAATATTCGGATGTACGGAATTTTAGGACGATCGGTTGATATACACGCCAATTATGACCAGATCGGTGAAAAATATATATGGCAGCTATATCTAAATCTGAACCGATTTTTTCCAAAATCAATAGGGATCGTCTTTGAGCCGAAATAGGACCCTATACCAAATTTTAGGACAATCGGACTAAAACTGCGAGCTGTAATTTGCACACAAAAATACATCAACAGACAGACAGACAGACGGACAGACAGACAGACAGACGGACATCGCTAAATCGACTCAGAATTTATTTCTAAGACGATCGGTATACTAAACGATGGGTCTCAGACTTTTCCTTCTTGGCGTTACATACAAATGCACAAACTTATTATACCCTGTACCACAGTAGTGGTGAAGGGTATAAATATGGGAAACATTTAAATCTGAAGCAATTATAAGGAAACTTCGCAAAAGTTTATTTATGATTTATCGCTCGATATATATGTATTAGAAGTTTAAGAAAATTAGAGTCATTTTTACAACTTTTCGACTAAGCAGTGGCGATTTTACAAGGAAACTGTTGGTCGAAATCAGAAAAACATATATATGGGAGCTAAATCTAAATCTGAACTGATGTCAACCAAATTTGCACGCATAGCTACAATGCTATTTCTACTCCCTGTGCAAAATTTCAACTAAATCGGAGTTAAAAATTGGTCTCTGTGGTCATATGAGTGTAAATCGGGCGAAAGCCATATATGGGAGATATATCTAAATCTGAACCGATTTCAACCAAATTTGGCACGTACAGCTACAATGCTAATTCTACTCCCTGTGCAAAATTTCAACTAAATCGGAGTTAAAAATTGGCCTCTGTGGTCATATGAGTGTAAATCGGGCGAAAGCTATATATGGGAGATATATCTAAATCTGAACCGATTTCAACCAAATTTACACGCATAGCTACAATGCTAATTCTACTCCCTGTGCAAAATTTCAACTAAATCGGAGTTAAAAATTGGCCTCTGTGGTCATATGAGTGTAAATCGGGCGAACGCTATATATGGGAGATATATCTAAATCTGAAACGATTTCAACCAAATTTGGCACGTACAGCTACAATGCTAATTCTACTCCCTGTGCAAAATTTCTACTAGATCGGAGTTAAAAATTGGCCTCTGTGGTCATATGAGTGTAAATCGGGCGAAAGCTATATATGGGAGATATATCTAAATCTGAACCGATTTCAACCAAATTTGACACGCATAGCTACAATGCTAATACTACTCCCTGTGCAAAATTTCAACTAAATCGGAGCAAAAAATTGGCCTCTGTGGGCAAATGAGTGTAAATCGGGCGAAAGCTATATATGGGAGCTATATCTAAATCTGAACCGATTTGGCTGATATTTTGCAAGTTTTTCGAGACTCATAAAATATTCGGATGTACGGAATTTTAGGACGATCGGTTGATATACACGCCAATTATGACCAGATCGGTGAAAAATATATATGCCAGCTATATCTAAATCTGAACCGATTTTTTCCAAAATCAATAGGGGTCGTCTTTGAGCCGAAACAGGACCCTATACCAAATTTTAGGACAATCGGACTTAAACTGCGAGCTGTACTTTGCACACAAAAATACATCAACAGACAGACAGACAGACAGACAGACGGACATCGCTAAGTCGACTCAGAATTTAATTCTAAGACGATCGGTGTACTAAACGATGGGTCTCAGACTTTTCCTTCTTGGCGTTACATACAAATGCACAAACTTATTATACCCTGTACCACAGTAGTGGTGAAGGGTATAAAGAGCGAAAAAGTAAAAACAACGGGATATCTCAACAAGTGTATACAGCAGTAAGTTCGGCCGGGCCGAATATTAAATACCCACCACCATGAATCAAACATAATAGTTTAATTTGAAAACTCTTCGTCGTAGCGGGTTACTTGATAATATATAGCATTTTAGGGGGTTTGATGACAAATCTTCTCCCAAGAAAGTCAGTTCAACCAGTACGCTTCCCGAAGAAAAAATTTAAACATTCTACCTATGAAGACCAGATCAGATTCTGGATTTATGAGAACCAATTTTATTTGAAAACATATCGTGTATATGATGAAATAACGCCTTGATTTGAAATCTTAAATATGTAGATTTTTCCCGCCATTATTTAAATGAATACGATGAGTAAAATCTGGAAAGGTTTACTTTCAGTTTCAAGCAATTTTCATGATCAGTGCGCCTGTTATACCCTAAAAGAAGTGTTTTCTTTTCTGAGCAACGAAATTTTAGACAAGCAAAGTTTTGTTTTGACACAAATTTTAGAGACAATCGTTGAATCGCTTATCAAAAATTCAGATTAGTTTGCTCTAAACGAAAATACTTTATGCGAAAGGGGAATTTCGTTTGTATAAAATTTCATTCCGGAGAAAAATATTTTTTCTGTGGGTGTACCCTCAAGAAGATAAATCGGTCTATATCGATGCCTTACCAAACGGACCGGTAAAAATAAATGCGATACAGATTTTTGAGGGTCTAAAATTACAGTATATTTAAATTTTTATGCAAATCGAATAAAAACTACGGTTTCTAGAAGCCCAAGGATTTAAATCTGGAGATCGGTCTATGTGGAGGCTATACTAAAATATGGATCAACACACACCGTATTCGGCTGACCTATTTGTTGGCAACCGGATTCCAGAAGTCCTAGAAATAAATTCGGGAGTTAGGTCTATATGGGGGCTATACCAAAATATGGACCAATACTCACCACCTCTTAATGTTTCTCAAATATCTCTAGAATTCCACTTTCAGGCGAAAACTACGAATTCTAGAAGCCTAAGAAGTAAAATTGGGAGATCAGTCTATATATGGGCTGTACCAAAACATGGACCGACACACCTCTTTATAGTCCTAAGATACGTCCATATTTCTAATTTCCGGCAAATTGGATAAAAACTACGGATTCTAGAAGCCCAAGAAATAAAGTCGGCAGATCGGTCTATCTGGGGGCTACACCAAAATATGGACCAATAGGCACCATTTGCGACACACCTATTTTTGATCTTAAAATACCTCTAGATTTTCAATTTCAAGCAAATCGGCTAGAAAATATAGTCTCTAGACACCCAAGAAATAAAATCGAGAAGTCAGTCTAAATGGGGATTATACCAAAAATGGACCGATACACCTCAATTTCGGCACACATATTTGAGGGCGCAAAATACCTTTAGATTTCCAATTTCAGACAAATCGGGTAATAAATACAGTTTATAGAAGCCGAAGAATAAAAATCGGGAGATCGGTCTATATGGCGACTATACCAAAACATGGACAGATACGGACCATTTTCGACACACCTCTTTACGGTCCTCAAGTACCTCTAGATTTTCAATTTCAGGCAAATTGGATAAAAACTCCGGTTTTTATAAGCGCAAGACCCCAAATCGGAAAATCGGTTTATATGGGGACTATATCAAACTTGACCTGCCTGCAAACAAAAAATGAATCTGTCCCAAATTTTAGGACTATAGCACTATTATTGAAGGCTGTAACGTGATTACAACAGACAGACGGACGGAGGACAGACGGACATGCTTATATCGTCTTAGAATTTTTCACTGATCAAGAATATATATACTTTATATAGTCGGAAATCGATATTTCGATGTGTTACACACGGAATGACAAACTTATTATACCTCCATCACCATTCTATGGTGGTGCATATAAAAACTGTAAAACATAAACAAACATAAAAAAATTTTTAAACATTTTTTTTCGAATTCAGCAGATCAAAATACATAAGAAAAGTCGACTCTCATAAAGTGTACATTTTGAGTGTAACCTAGTGTAATCAATTGCCAATTCTGTTTGAAGGGATAACAAATTGAATGGATTTAGTAGTCAATTATTCAATGGAATTTTAAATTTAATTTACAATTGATATCAAATTGGCTTAAAATAAGTTAAATACGGAAGAGATGATTCTATGACACGTGTGCTATGGGCAACATTTCATGAGAAAGTGTTATAAAGGTTTCGGTCTAAGGTAGGTCGCATTTTTATACACTGTGAAACAGGGTATTATAAGTTAGTGCATATGTTTGCAACGCCCAGAAGGAGACTGGCCCCTAAAAATGTCCCATGTCCGTCTGTCTGTGAACATATTTTTGAACGATTAAAATCTAGGTCGCAATTTTAGTCGAATCGACTTTACATTTGACACAATGTTTATACCCTGCACCACACTGTGGAACAGGTATAATAAGTTAGCGCATATGTTTGCAACACCCAGAAGGAGACGAGATAGACACATGGTGTCTTTGACAAAAATGCTCAGGGTGGGCTCCTGAGTCGAAATAGCCATGTCCGTCTGTCTGTCCGTCCGTCTGTCTGTGAACACATTTTTGTGATCAAAGTCTAGGTCGCAGTTTTATTCCAATCGACTTCAAATTTGGCACAAGTTTCTGTTTTGGGTCAGAATAGAACCCTATTGATTTTGGAAGATATCGGTTCAGATTTAAATATAGCTCCCATATATATCTTTCGTCCGATATGAACTTATATGGGCCCAGAAGGCATAGTTTTACCCTGATATGCTTGAAACTTTGCACAAGGAGAACTATTAGTACCATAGTTAAGTGTACGAAATTTTATTGAAATCGGTTCAGATTTAGACATAGCTCTCATATATATCTTTCGCCCGATATGCACATATATGGCCCCTGAAGCCAGAGTTTTATACGAATTCGCTTGAAATTTTGCAAAAGGAGGGCAATTAGTACTATTGTCAAGTATGCCAAATTTTATTGAAATGGGTTCAAATATAGCTCCCATATATATCTTTCGCCCGGTATTGACTTATATCGCCCAGAAGCCAGAGATTTACACCAATTTGCTTGAAATTTTGCACAAGGGAAACAATTAATACTATAGTCAATTACGCCAAATTTTATTGAAATCGGTTCAAATCAGGGATCCGGAGCGGAGCGGAGCGGAGCGGAGCAAGCCCTTTTTTGCCGGAGCGGGAGCGGCATTTCTAAAATCCAGAGCGGAGCGGGAGCGGAGCGGGAGCGGAGCGGTTTCCAAATGAAAAACCGCTCCGCTCCGAATAAAATATTACTTGAATGAAATGTGTAACTTTGAAATTACACTGTGTAGGTAATTTCAAATATAGCTAGTACTTAGCGTAGTGTGAGTAAACGTTTAAAATGTACGATATGTATTTTTGTACGTACGTACATTGGGGAAAACACAACGTGTTTTTTAGTAATTGTTTTCAAAAACGGCAAATGTCAAAATATATCTCTAGTATGTGTTGTAAAAGTAACAACAGTACTTTCGATCAATTTCATCCCGTATTACTACAAAGATGTTTGTAATGAACGTCAAATAAATGCAATTAAACGATCTTATTTATATTTAATTTTTTAGTTTTCTACACTGAAAAAAATATTGTCGTGAAGTCAAAGATTCCATGTCCTTAGAATAAGAATGCAAATTTTTTTAATAAAATTGTCTTTAAATTTGTTTCCTTTTTGCATCTTGCCTACAAAGCAAAAAATCGTTAAAAAATAAGACATGTTTTTCAACACTTTATTTTAAAGACGCTTTTTACTTGAAACATAGCATAATTTCTACTGGAAGTCGAGTCTTAATATGGAAAAAAAATAACTCGTTAACTCGTTTTTAAAGGATTTTGATAACAACTGACGAAAAAAAAAAATCTAAAAAAATTAAAAATTAACATTTGCTTCCTAGAAGCAAGTACATAACCCCCAAATTTAAAAGAGAATTACGTCTTTAAAGTATCCTTACTTGTATTCTCCGCTTCTTTGGCTCGGAATTAATACCCAAACTGTTAAAGTAAAGACAAAATCTTTGGAACCGGGCATGCTTTTTTTCATTCACATTTGCTTTACTATTGTACTATATCCTAGCATTCTCTTATTTCTGATATTAGTTATCGAAAATTTAATTAAAATTATGGATAGTTTCAATTTTGGTTGAAAAATGTGCGCATATACATTTATTATACAATAAAGGGGAAAAAAAGCGAAATTAGGTAACACTAGATCTGAGTAAGAATATTCGTAGGTATACCACGGACTGATGTCGATGGAGGTTGTTGCAAACATAAACATACACACACACATTACAAATATAACAAAACCTCTTCTCTACGTCTGTTGCAAAACAAAAAAAAAAAAACTTTCGGAGAGTAGTTACTTATACTCTGTGTATAGACTTTCAATTCCAATCAGCGTTGCCGTTTTGGTCCGATCGGACCAAAATTGGTCCAAAAGATTTCTAATTTTTAAATTTAGTCCGATGGTCAGACCAAACAGAATTCGGTCCATTTTGGTCCATTTTCATAAATTTGTTTCTATCACATATTAAATAGTAGATGGTGCACCGCAAAGAATATTGTCGGGAGGCCAAATATTTCACATGCTTAAAATACGAATACGAATTTTGCTTAGAATAGAAGACGTATTTCTCTGAAAAAAAGTTTTTCCTTGTCTAAAAGTCTCTAAACTTTTCAATGAAGTCTGTTTGTCCTTATAGCTAAGTGATTCGACATAAAAATGTGTATCCTAACATGAATGCAAATAATAAGTTTGATCTGCCAAAAAATGTGCCTACAAGACCCCATAAAATATATACCGATCGACTCAGAATCACCTCCTGAGTCGATCTAGCGCTTGGCATCCGTCCGTCCATCCGTCCGTCTGTCCATGTATTTGTTGTTCACAGGATTTCGGTCGCAATTATTAACCGATTTTGAGTTTTTTTTGGGCACAAGGACGAACGTTATTGAATTTGGAAGAAATCGGATCAAATTTAGATATATGTATTGCCCGATTTCGACAAATGGGGTCACGTTGCACTTTTTTTACTAACCGATCGTAGTCAAATTTAGCACAAAATAATCTTCTGTATCACCCTTTAAGTCTGAAAATTTCATCGAAATCGGTTCAGATTTAGATATAGGTCCCATATATATGTATCGCCCGATTTTGTCAAATTAGGTCATAAAACCCTTATTTATCAACCGATCTTACACCCTTATTTATCAACCGATCTTACACAAAGTTTATCACAATGGACTGAATAGTCTAAGTGAGCCTGAATCTTAATCGGGCTGCCACTTTAACCTAACCTACACAAAGTTGGCGAAATGTAATCTTCTATAGCACTAACTATATGTGCATAAAATCATCGAAATCGGTTCAGATTTAGCTATAGCTCCCATATATGTACCGCCCGATTTTTCTAAATAAAAGAAAACTCAATTGAACAAATAATACAATGTTTGTACTATAATTTTCTCGAAGAGGAGCGGTGCGTGGAGCGGAGCGGAGCGATTTTTTTTTCTCGGAGCGGAGCGAGGAGCGGAGCGGTTTTTTTTTCTCCGGAGCGGGAGCGGAGCGGAGCGAAAAAATGGACCGCTCCGGATCCCTGGTTCAAATTTAGATATAGCGCCCATATAATCTTTACACTCATATGACCACAGAGGTCAATTTTTAAATCCGATTTAGTTCAAATTTTGCACTGGGAGTAGAATTAGCATTGTAGCTATGCGTGCCAAATTTGGTTGAAATCGGTTCAGATTTCGATATAGCTTCCATATATATGTTTTCCGATTTGGGCAAAACTGGCCAAAACACCCACATTTTCCTTGTAAAATCGCCACTGCTAATTCGAAAACTTTTAAAAGTGAGTCAAATTTCCTTTATTTCTAATACATATCTATCGACCGATAAATCATAAATACTCTTTTGCGAAGTTGCCTCAAAATTAGTTCAGATTTGAATGTTTCTTATATTTTTTACTAACATTGTGGCCCAGCCCAGGACATTAGCCGACTCAAATTTAAAGTTTATAAATAATGTAGAACTCTGTCCAGATCTGGTCAGATTTAAATATATGTTTATATGTAGATCTATGTTACAAGTGGTGCAGGGTATAATATAGTCGGCTCCGCCCGACTTTAGACTTTCCTTACTTGTTTTTATTAGCATTATGTTCCGCCCAAAATATTAGCCGATTGAAATTTTATATCTAGAGATTTGGTAGAAGTCTAACAAAGTTTGTCTAAATTTAAATATAAATGCATGTAAACCATAAACCTTTATATATAGCAACCAACAAATTTGAAAGATTTGAAATGGCAGCGAAAGTGTAGATCTACAGAGTGGTACAGGGTATAATATAAACGGCCTGCTTGACTTTTCTCACTTATTTCAGTTATGATTATTATTTATTATGTCCCTTCTGTTCCAAATTTTGAGGGTTTCATTCTTTCTATGAAAAACAAAATTCATACAGTATCACAGCTAATTGCCTGGAATTAGCATATAAACAAATTTTATTGTACAGCAGGGTTTTATTCAAATGTATTTTTGTGTGTTTTTTGTATCATTACAAAAGCTTCCAAAATGTCTAGACAAAAAAAATATTACATTGTATATAGTATGACAAATTAAAGTAATTTTTAAATGTAAAGGTCAATGTCACTGGTCGTTACTTAGAAAAGATAAAATAAAAAAAAAATGATTTTTTTCTTTATAAAATAATAATACTTACAACAAATCACTTTAATGGCTCAATAGCCTTTAATTGGATTACAAAAAAAGTTTTCGAGGGAAATACTAGAGTTGTTGTGAACTAGGCATTTCGTTGAAATGACAAAATTCTTGGGCTATGTAAATAGAGTTACCCTACGGAAAAGAGATCAAGCATATGACTGTTGTAACAGTAGTCTCTGTTGTGTATGGCCAAGCCCCAGTTCTGGTCAAAATGTATTGAGTGGACCGGACACTTTGACATAGGTTAGTCATTGATGGGGTACATTTAAACTTTAGAATATAACTTGAACTCATTCCAAAGTACATATTCTGGTACAGTTTAGAAAAGAGCTTCATAACCCAAATTGCTTCGCGACCCCCTAAAAATTTTATCAATTTCGTTGCGCCCCCAACCTAAAACAAATTTTGTTTACCCAAAAAAACAGAAATAAATATTAACAAAAGCTGAAAATATGATTAACAAGAATTAATTAAATAATTAATAATAAAAATGTTAATGAATATTATATAGAAAGTTTATCAATTAGTGGGAAATTTGGCAATTGTTCCTTTCATTAGCTAGATTTTTAATAAAGGGTGATATGGTCAAAATTTGGTCAAGGGAAAACGAGTGTAAATCGGTGAAATCGTTTATTTAAAAAATCAAATTAAATTTCTTTTTCGAGTTCAATCAGTATAAAATTCAGGAAAAATATTCAGTTAGGTTTTCGATTTTCCAAATCTGAATTGCCGGGCCTCACGCTTGACACCTGCCATCAGATTTTGTACAGCCACCTTGTCCACCTTCTTCGCCACAGAAAGCCAGTTTGCCTTGAACTGCTGCTCGTCCTTAGCAGTTTTTTTGGTCTTCTTTAGGTTCCGCTTGACAATAGCCCAGTATTTCTCAATTGCACATAGCTCTGGCGTGTTGGGAGGGTTCTTGTCCTTAAGAACCACCTGCTCGTTGTTGGCGGCGTACCACTCCATGGCCTTTTTACCGTAATGGCAAGATGCCATATCCGGCCAAAACAATACGGAACAACCGTGTTTCTTCAGGAAAGGCAGCAGACGTTTATTCAAACACTCTTTCACGTAAATTTCTTGGTTGACAGTCCCGGAAGCTATGAAAATGCTGCTTTTCAAGCCATAGGTACAGATGGCTTGCCAAACTAGATATTTCTTTGCGAACTTTGACAGTTTTATGTGCTTGAAAATATCTGCTACCTTTCCCCTTCTTTTTGCCGTATAAAACTCCTGTCCCGGAAGCTGCTTGTAGTCGGCCTTGACGTAGGTTTCGTCGTCCGTTACCACGCAGTCAAACTTCGTCAGCATCGTCGTGTACAGCCTCCGGGATCGCGCTTTGGCCGTCGTATTTTGTTTATCATCGCGATTTGGAGTCACTACCTTCTTGTAAGTCGATAGTCCGGCTCGTTTTTTGGCTCGATGCACACCCAGCTTATTTGCGGCATCTCGGAGAGAGAGATTAGGGTTTCGCTTGAAACTACCGGCAACTCTCTTTTTCGTCTCAGCGGCTTCCGGTTTTCGATTTCCCCCCGATCCAGACTTCCTGGCTCTCGACAAACGTTCCCCAAACACTTTAGTTACATTTGTAACGGTTGATTTGGCAACTTTTAGCGATTTTGCCAGCTTTGCGTGCGAGTAGCTCGGATTTTGATATGCTGCTCTTCTTGCTTGGACGGCATTTTGAAAACTGAAGAGTGAATTCCAAAATCAAAATAGGAGCAACATTCTACACACACACTTTCAAAATGAGGGGTGTTCAGGTTTTTTAAATGCAAAATTGAAAGAAATACGTCAAGTTTATATTGACCAAATTTTGACCGTATCACCCTTTAGAGGTAACTTTTTCGAATGACATAACCATGAAGTGTTTGATATTGAAAGTTAGAACAAAAATTTTAGTCACATTTACTATAGCAAATTCTTTGGTCTTGCTCTTTACCTTATTGAATTGCAATCATGTATCACAACAGTCATTCATCCATTGTAGTCATTCAAAACTTGCAAGCTGTTGCATCACTAATATCAAGTAAATTTTCTTCTCATGTTAAACTAAACCATGACAGCACAAGCTAAGCAAATCGTTGCCATATGTTTAGTGTTCGAGTTTATTTTCCCGCTCCCCTAAAAAACAAAATCCAATCATGGAATTTACAAAAACAAAACACAATGTTAACTAGATATAACATAAAACCAAAGCTTTAACATAACAAACCATAAAAGTATACATGGTCTGGAAACATATTTTCTATGTGTGGGTGTTTAATCTCAAGGGAATGCAAGGAAAATATTTCGGGATGGATGACTGGATAATCTTTTGTGTTCACATAATTTTCTAACAAATTGATTTTGAAAAGTTGTACAAGGTCTGCACAACGTCCATAGGAATTATATTCATTCTGTGCTATGTAGTGCAACAGTTTGGGCCAATTTGTAAAATTAGCAAAAAAACTAGAAAAGGCGAGAGTATTTGACCTCAATTTGGCCAAAGAAATATGACCTTGAAAAGAAATAAATCTCAAAAGTTCCAGACAGGAGAATACCGAAAGTTCTTAAGGTGTTTTATGATTCTTTACATAAAATACATTTTTCTATTAGTCAGAGGTATGAATGTCAAAGTTCTACTATAGGCTGACAATATTGTTATTCTCTTAGATTCTTCCACAAATGATATATTCCTTGATTGTATATTGCTACACATGGGCTTTTACATAAAAAAATTTAAATCGAAATTATGATACTCATGATATTTATACCCTTCACCACTACTGTGGTACAGGGTATAATAAGTTTGTGCATTTGTATGTAACGCCAAGAAGGAGTAATCATAGACCAACCTTTTAGTATACGGATCGGCTTAGAATTAAATTCTGAGTCGATTTAGCGATGTCCGTCTGTCTGTCTGTCTGTCTGTCCGTCTGTCTGTCTGTTGATGTATTTTTGTGTGCAAAGTTCAGCTCGCAGTTTTAGTTCGATTGTCCTAAAATTTGGTATAGGGTCCTGTTTCGGCTCAAAGACGATCCCTATTGATTTTGGAAAAAATCGGTTCAGATTTAGATATAGCTGCCATATATATTTTTCACCGATCTGGTCATAATTGTCATGTATATCAACCGATCTTCCTCAAATTACGTACATCCGAATATTTTATGAGTCTCGAAAAACATGCAAAATATCAGCCAAATCAGTTCAGATTTAGATATAGCTCCCATTTATAGCTTTCGCCCGATTGACACTCATTTGCCCACAGAGGCCAATTTTTTGCTCCGATTTAGTTGAAATTTTGCATAGGGAGTAGAATTAGCATTGTAACTATGCGCGCCAAATTTGGTTGAAATCGGTTCAGATTTGGATATATCTCCCATATATAGCTTTCGCCCGATTTACACTCATATGACCATAGAGGCCAATTTTTTGCTCCGATTTAGTTGAAATTTTGCGCAGAGAGTAGAAGTAGCATTGTAGCTATGCGTGCCAAATTTGATTGAAATCGGTTTAGATTTAGATATAGCTCCCATATATATGTTTTTCTGATTTCGACAAAAATGGTCAAAATACCAACATTTTCCTTGTAAAATCGCCACTGCTCAGTCGAAAAAATGTAAAAATGACTCTAATTTTCCTAAACTTCTATTACATATATATCGAGCGATAAATCATAAATAAACTTTACTTAAAATTGCTTCAGAGTTAAATGTTTCCCAACTTTTTAGATCTTTACCTAACTTTCTCAATTCAGTACTAGAAGTAAAATCTGGAAATTTTACTTTTAATTTAGAGCAGTTTGGATACCCGTTGCGCCTTTTACCCCTTCAAGAAGTGAAACTGGGGCATTGGTCTATATAAAGGCATTACAAAAAAAAAAAAAAACATCAAAACAATGGACCGATAAAAACTAAATTTGACGTAAGTCTTTTTTGGACCCAAATACTTTTATATTTGTATTTAAAATCGTTTCTAGAAGACCAAGAAGTCAATTCGAGAGATCGATCTGTATGGGGCCTACACCAAAATATGGGTTGATATACACTACATATATTAGGCACAGCTATTTGTACTACGAAAATACGTCTAGATTTCCAATTTAAAGCAAATTTGAAATAAACTACGAAGCCCAAGACCCAACATTTGTGGTAGGAGAATTCAAATCCGGAGATCGGTCTGTATCGAGGCTATATCAAAACATGGGCCGATACACATCATATTTGACACAGCTATTGGTGGTTCTAAAATACCTCCAGGTTTTCAAAAATAATCTACCAAACTTTTAAAGAAATGTTAACAAAAATATACCAAATTTACAAAAAAATCTTATTTTGTAGTTTTGGACAAAATTTTCCAAATAAATTCGTGCAAACATATCTCTTTTTCCTATGCCACCATCAAATCATCGATTTGCGTGCATTTGGCAGGGTTTATTTTGAGCGTGCTTCCTCTTTTTTTCATCCGTTTTGTTTTGTTATTGTTGGTTTTGTTCTTTAAGCATTGTTCTTGTTTTTTGATTTCAGCTTAAAACAATGCATTGACTAAACTACAAGTGTAGCTTAACCAAGAGAGGAAAATAATGTTTGTCAAATTTATTTGGGCAAAGCCCTATAGACTGCAATATGGTTGGATGGATTTTCTATAGAAAATTTTTATTTCTATAAGAAATTTTGTCAAAATTTTGTTTCTGTAGAAAATTTTGTAAAAATTTTACTTCTATAGAAAATTTTGTCACAATTTCATTTCTGTAGAAGATTTTTTCGAAATTTTATTTCTATAGAAAATTTTGTCAAAATTTTATTTTTTTAGAAAATTTTGTCAAAATTTTATTTCTATAGAAAATTTTGTCAAAATTTCATTTTTTATAAAATTTTGTTAACATTTTATTTTTGTGGAAAATATTGTCAAATTTTTTTGCCAAAATTTTATTTCGATAGAAAATATGGCAAAATTGTAGTCAAAATTTTATTTCTATAGGAAATTTTGTCAAAATTTTATTCCAATAGTAAATTTTGTTAACATTTTATTTCTGTAGAAGATTTTGTCAAAATTTTATTTCTATGGAAAATTTTGTCCAAATTTTATTTCTATAGAAAATTTTGTCAACATTTTATTTCTGTAGAAGATTTTGTCAAAATTTAATTTCTATAGAAAATTTTGTCAACATTTTATTTCTACAGAAAATTTTTCAACATTTTATTTCTATAGAAAATTTTGTCAAAAAATTTTTGCTTTAGAAAATTTTGCTAAAATTTTATTTCTATAGAAAATTTTGTCAAAATATTATTTCTATAGAAATTTTTTTTTAAATTTTATTTCTATAGAAAATTTTGTCAAAATTTTATTTCTATATAAAGTTTTGTCAAAATTTTTCTTCCATAGAAGATTTTGTCAAAATTTAATTTTTATATAAAATTATGTTAAAATTTTATTTCTATAGAAAATTTTGGCAAAATTTTCTTCCTACAGAAAATTTTATCAACATTTTATTTCTATAGAAAATATTAAAATATTCCTATGAAAAATTTCGTTAAAATTTTGAGAAAATTTTATTTCTATAGAAAATTTTGCCAAAATTTTATTTCTATAAAAAGATTTGTCAAAATTTGTCAACATTTCATTTTTATATAAAATTTTGTTAAAATTTTTTTTCTATAGAAAATTTTGGCAAAGTTTTCTATAGAAATAAAATTTTCACAAAATTTTAACGAAATTTTTCATAGGAATATTTTAATATTTTATATAGAAATAAAATGTTGATAAAATTTTCTATAGGAAGAAAATTTTGCCAAAATTTTCTATAGAAATAAAATTTTGACTACAATTTTGCCAACTTTTCTATTGAAATAAAATTTTCACAAAATGTTAACGAAATTTTTCATAGGAATATTTTAATATTTTCTATAGAAATAAAATGTTGATATAATTTTCTATAGGAAGAAAATTTTGCCAAAATTTTCTATAGAAAAAAAATTTAACATAATTTTATATAAAAATGAAATTTTGAAAAAATCTTCTATGGAAGTAAAATTTTGACAAAACTTTTTATAGAAATAAAATTGTGACAAAATTTTCTATAGAAATAAAATTTTGTCACAATTTTATTTCTATAAAAAATTTTGTCAAAATTTTATTTCTATAGAAAGTTATGCCAAAATTTTATTTCTATAAAAAGATTTGTCAAAATTTGTCAACATTTCATTTTTATATAAAATTCTGTTAAAACTTTATTAAATTCTGTTAAAACTGTAGAAAATTTTGTAAACATTTTATTTCTATAGAAAATTTTGTCAAAATTTTACTTCTATAGAAAATTTTGTCAAAATTTCATTTTTAATATAATATTTTGTTAAAATTTTTTTGTGGAAAATATTGTCAAAATTTTGTTTCTGTAGATAATTTTGTCACAATTTTATTTCTATAGAAAATTTTTCAAAATTTTATTTCTGTAGAAAATTTTTTCAAAATTTTATTTCTACAGAAAATTTTGTCAAAATGTTATTTCTATAGAAACCCTGCGGGAAATGGATCAGCCACAGGACCGGGACAGAACTAGTCCCTGGTGTGCATGGACCAGCCCTAGTTCTGGTCAAGACGTATGGAAGGGGCCGGCCACTTTAACATGGGTTTGTCATTGACGGGATAAATTTACACTTTAGGACACGCCTTGGACTGGTCCCTAAGGACACGTCCTGGGGCATTTTAGTAGTAGCACTCCATAGACAGGTCCTCATGAACAAGTCTCGGACAAACTATTATAAATCTGTTTCAGTTTGGTTATCCGAATCGCACCAGAAATTAAAAACTTTCGAAAAATGTTGAACAATATGTTATTCCTGTAATTCTTCTTCACTAAATGTGTAGATCCAATAAGATTTTTATATCAAGCGAGTATGGAAATTATAAAATTATCACTATTTAAAAACTGCGACAAACTGGATCACCGGTACCAGTGATGGGTCCGTCAGTGGCAATTTGCATCAATTTCCCGTAGGGAAGTTTTGTCAAAATTTTATTTCTTTAGAAAGTTTTGTCACAATTTTATTTTTATAGAAAATTTTATTTCTATAGAAAATTCTCTCAATATTTTATTTCTATAAAAAATTTTGTCAAAATTTTATTTCTATAGAAAATTTTGTAAAAAATTTTTTGCTATAGAAAATTTTGTCAAATTGTATCGCTATAGAAAATGTGTCAATTTTCCTTTTTTAATAGAAACATTTATCAAAATTTTATTCCTATAGAAATTTTTGTCAAAACTGTATCATATAGAAAACTTTTGTCAAAATGGTATTTCTATAGAAAATTTTTAATATTTTATTTGTATAGAAAATTTTATCAAAACTTAGTTTTTATAGAAAATTTTGTCAAAATTTTAGCTCTATTTTTGACCAAGTTTTTTTTTTATTTTTGAAAATTTTTAATATTTTATTTCTATAGACAATTTTATCAAAATTTAGTTTTTATAGAAAATTTTGTCAAAATTTAAGTTCTATTTTTGGCCAAGTTTTTTTAAATTTCTGAAATGTTGTCAATATTTTATGTCTTGAGAAAATTTTATCAATATTTGGTGTTTATACAAAATTTTATCAAAATTTTAGTTCTATTTTTGACAAAGTTTTTTTTCATTTTTGATCTACTTATCACAATTTTTTATTTTTGTTCAAAGTTTTACTTCTATAGAACATTTTTCAAGATTTTATTTCTATAGAAATTTTTGTCAGAAGTTTATTTCTATAGAGGAATATTTTGCAAATATTTCTATTTAAGATATACATAAGTGTCTTGCGGTTCAGTCACACTAGACAAATATTTGACAAAAACAGACAAACAGAATTTCTCGTCACAGCCAAACCAGCAAATTTTTTTAACTAATATTGGGTATATAATGTGACGATAGAAGTATTTGCCAAAAGCGATATTCAGATATTTCGAAAATAGTTCTAGAAAAATATTTACCTAGTGTGACCACTCCTAATTTAAATTAGCTTTCAGTTTATTTTTCAATATAAACTAATTTTATACCAAGAGCTTAAACATTGGCCGGCATATTAAAATTGTGTGTCTATTTTTAATAAAACAAGTGCATAAGTCTATGCAGCTCCCTTACTGATACATATATTACGTAGCACCATGCTTTAGTTTAACTCTTTTTTCTTATCGTTCGGTACCCTATATTGCCCAAAGGCCTTGAGAATTTTTCGTATGAATTGTGTGCTCATTTTGCTGTAAATGTTTACTCAGTTCATTTGGTAGTGCTTAGGTGTTTTGTGTGTCCCTGTGTATTTGTATTTGTTTGCTTTTGCTAAGTGTGTGTGTGTGTATATGGGTTTTAGCTTTAGTTGTGTTTCCATTTTATACATAAAGTAAACAACAATCAAAGATTCAGGTTGTGCTAACCTCATTTTTGGCACAGATGTTTATTTCTTGCTGTGCGCTCTAGTTATGTGGTTATTATCATAATCACCATTGTTGTCTTCTTGTTAACGACCAGAGAGGGGGGAGAGTCCCCCTACACACACACACAGATACAAAAATTTTCATCTAAGCCCAAAAATGTTGCTAACTTGAGCCCTTGGCAAATTTGTGACACAGTTTGTTGAGTGTCGAACAGGAGGTGAGATGTTTTTCTTAAGTTTTGAGGTAGCTTTTGATATGCGAAAGGCTAATTTGGCTCAGAAGTCCCAAACAAATAAATGGTTTACCATTTTATTGGTTTAAAGGCAATTAATAAATTTATGGGTTTGTTTTTGGGGTAACATTAAGTGGAAATTTTCTAACTTATTTAAAGATTTACAAATCGCCAAAATTTTAATTAATGAAAAATTATTTTGATATAGGCAGAGTCTATGGATTAAATTGGTCAATGACATAATGTAGTAGATAAATGCTAGAACGGATAACTAAATTGTTGAATTTATTTAAGACTTGAATTAAAGTTAAAGCAAGTGGGAAAGTCTAAAATCGCGTGAGGTCGATAAGAAAGAAATTTTCTTTATTCTCTGTGGTAGTCATTTTCGGTGTACCGGAAACGAAACTAACAAATACACCGAAATCTGAGCAGGTATGTCTGACATATTTCAGGGTTTAAGGGACAACTAATCTTTTGATATTACGCCAATTATTTTCCTATTTTTTTTTACATATCTTAAGAATCTTGAATGCAATTATTTGCCAACTCATTTGCAATTTATTCCAAAGAAAGCAAATATTTGGTATTTCCAAATTAAATTGAATTTGCATTTTAAATTAGTTCATTTGATTGTATAAATAGTTTTTCTTTTTTTGCAGTAAGTAACAAATATTTGATTAGTAATTAACGCAATCCGTTTCCTTCAATACTGCAATACTCCAATCACAGTTTTTTTTTTGCAGTCGACAAAAACTAAGTTTTTCCATTAGAAAACTTTTTACAACTGAAAAAAATGCCTTAATCATGGCACTGTAGTATATTAAAAATCTATTTACGTAGAAAGTTTTGTTTTCTCTGCTGTATAGCAGTAACTTCAGGGTGCAAAAGTTCCACTCAACTTTAAATAAACAAAAGTGTTTTGAAAGCAAAATACGTTTGGGATAGAAAGGTATACACGATTTATTATTAATTTTGTAACATTGCATTAAAAAAATTGAAACCAAGGAGAATTTTATGTCTCGAGATTGTTAAGAATATTTCATGTATTTTACAATAATTGTAATTGTAATAGAATGATCCGAGAAGTTATAATATAATGATCTGAAATGTACAATCATGAGTTGTTTGATATATTACCACGCTAAAATTAACCTATCAAAATTAAAAACTTCAGAAATATAGACCACATGTAGGCTACATTAAGTGTCTAGCTGTCTCAATGTACATGGGAGCTATAAACTAAATATTTCTAAATTTGGAGTAAATTCAGTACACATAAATACCGAACACTAAGTCTATTCTATGTGTAAAATATATGAGTTTTAAATATAATTTCCTATAGAAATAAAATTTTACCAAAATTTTCTATGGAAGTAAATTTTTGACAAAATTTTCTTTAAAAATAAAATTTTGACAAATTTTCTGTAGAAATAAAATTTTGACAAAATTTTATATGGAAATAAAATGTTGACAACATGTTTTATAGAAATAAAATGTTGACAAAATATTCTATAGAAATAAAATGTCGACAAAATTTTCTATAGAAATAAAATTTGGAAACAATTTTCTACCGAAAAAAAATTTTAAATTTTAAAGAATTTTCTATAGAAAAAAAATTTTGACATAATTTTCTATAGAAATAAAATTTGAAAAATTTTCTACAGAAATATAATTTTGACAAAATTTTATATAGAAATAAAATTTTTACATAATTTTCTATAAAAATAAAATTTTGACAAAATTTTCTATAGAAGTAAATTTTTGACAAAATTTTCTTTAGAAATAAAATTATTGACAAAATTTTATATAAAAAACAATTTTGAAACAATTTTTTATAGAAATAAAAGTTTTACATAATTTTCTATAGAAATAAAATTTTGACACAATTTTCTATAGGAATAAAATATTGACAAAATTGTCTATAGAAATAATATTTTGACAAAATGAATTTTCGACAAAATTTTTTATAGAAATAAAATTTTGCCAAATTTTATATAGAAATAAAATATTGACAAAATATTTTAAAGAAATAAACTGTTGACAAAATTGTCTATAGAAATAATACTTTGACAATATTTTCGATAAAAATAAAATGTTGACAAAATTTTCTTTAGAAATAATATTTTAACAAAATTGTCTATAGAAATACAAATTTGACAAAATTTTCTATAGAAATAAAATGTTGACAAAGTATTCTATAGAAATAGAATGTTGACGAAATTTTCTATAGAAATAATATGTTGGCAACATTTTCTATAAAAATAAAAATTTGACCAAATTTTCTATAGAAATAAAATAAAATTTTTACAAAATTATCTATAGAAATAAAATTTTGACAAAATTTTCTATAGAACTAAAATTCTGACAACATTTTCTACGGAAATAACATTTTGACAAAATTTTTTATAGAAATAAAATGTTGAAAAAATATTCTATAGGAATAAAAATTTTAAAGTTTTTTCTATAAAAATACAATTTTGACAAAATTTTCTATAGAAATAAAATTTTGGAAAATCATTTATAGAAATAAAATTTGGACAAAATTTACTATATAAAAAAATTTGCAAAAATTTTCTTTAGAAATAAAATTTTGTCAAAATTTTATATAGAAATAAAATTTTCTTTAGACATAAGATTTTGTCAAAATATTATATAGAAATATAATTTTGACACAATTTTCTATAGAAATAAAATTTTGGGAAAATTATTTATAGAGATAAAATTTTGACAAAAAATTCTATAGAAATAAAATGTTGACAAAATTGTCTATAGAAATAAATTTTTGACAAAATTTTCTTTAGAAATAAAATTTGAACAATTTTCTATAGACATAAAATGTTGACCAAATTTTCTATAGAAATAAAATAAAATTTTGACAAAATTTTCTATAGAAATTAAATAAAATTATTACAAAATGATCTACAGAAATAAAAGTTTGACAAAATTTTCTATAGAAATAAAATTTTGACAACTTATCTATAGAAATAAAATTCTGATCAAATTTTCTATGGAAATAAAATTTTGACAAAATTTTTTATAGAAATAAAATGTAGAAAAAATTTTCTATAGAAAAAAAAAAATTTAAATTTTTTCTATAGAAATACAATTTTGACAAAATTTTCTCTAGAAATAAAATTTTGGGAAAATTATTTATAGAAATAAAAGTTGGACACATTTTTCTACGCAAAAAAAGTTTGCAGACGTTTTCTATAGAAATAAAATTTTGACACAATTTTCTATAGAAATAAAATTTTTTATGGAAAAAAAAATTTTGAAAAAATTTTCTATAGAAATAAAATTTTCTTTTTGTCTTTTTATAGTTGGTTTGTACTTCAATCATATTTGTTGTTTTGATCTCAACTTTAAAACCATTGCGTTGACTAAACTACCAGAATTTATTCTGATAATTGGTTGATAGTTTTGCTGGAAGCAGAAGATTCTGCTGAGGAATGTGGTAATTCGGATCGTGCGTCCATCCAACCATCTTGCCGTCTATAGGGCTTTTCCCAAACAAATTTGAAAAACATTCTTTTCCTCTGTTGTTTAAGATACCCTCGTAGTTTAGTCAACGCAATGGTTTTAAAGTTGAGATCAAAATATCAAAGAAATAAAATTTGGACAAATTTTTTTTTTATAGAAATAGAATGTTGACACAATTTTCTATAGAAATAAAATTTTGACATTATTTGCTATAGAAATAAAATTTTTACACAATTTTCTAAAAAAAATTGTATAGAAATAAAATGTTGACAAAATTTTCTATAGAAATAACATTTTGACACAATTTTCTATAGAAATAAAATTTGGACATACATTTCTATATACAAAAAATTTGCAAAAATTTTCTATAGAAATAAAATTTTGGGAAAATTATTTATAGAGATAAAATTTTGACAAAAAATTCTATAGAAATAAAATGTTGACAAAATTGTCTATAGAAATAAATTTTTGACAAAATTTTCTTTAGAAATAAAATTTGAACAATTTTCTATAGAAATAAAATGTTGACCAAATTTTCTATAGAAATAAAATAAAATTTTGACAAAATTTTCTATAGAAATTAAATAAAATTATTACAAAATGATCTACAGAAATAAAAGTTTGACAAAATTTTCTATAGAAATAAAATTTTGACAACTTATCTATAGAAATAAAATTCTGATCAAATTTTCTATGGAAATAAAATTTTGACAAAATTTTTTATAGAAATAAAATGTAGAAAAAATTTTCTATAGAAAAAAAAAAAATTTAAATTTTTTCTATAGAAATACAATTTTGACAAAATTTTCTCTAGAAATAAAATTTTGGGAAAATTATTTATAGAAATAAAAGTTGGACACATTTTTCTACGCAAAAAAAGTTTGCAGACGTTTTCTATAGAAATAAAATTTTGACACAATTTTCTATAGAAATAAAATTTTTTATGGAAAAAAAAATTTTGAAAAAATTTTCTATAGAAATAAAATTTTCTTTTTGTCTTTTTATAGTTGGTTTGTACTTCAATCATAGTTGTTGTTTTGATCTCAACTTTAAAACCATTGCGTTGACTAAACTACCAGAATTTATTCTGATAATTGGTTGATAGTTTTGCTGGAAGCAGAAGATTCTGCTGAGGAATGTGGTAATTCGGATCGTGCGTCCATCCAACCATCTTGCCGTCTATAGGGCTTTTCCCAAACAAATTTGAAAAACATTCTTTTCCTCTGTTGTTTAAGATACCCTCGTAGTTTAGTCAACGCAATGGTTTTAAAGTTGAGATCAAAATATCAAAGAAATAAAATTTGGACAAATTTTTTTTTTATAGAAATAGAATGTTGACACAATTTTCTATAGAAATAAAATTTTGACATTATTTGCTATAGAAATAAAATTTTTACACAATTTTCTAAAAAAAATTGTATAGAAATAAAATGTTGACAAAATTTTCTATAGAAATAACATTTTGACACAATTTTCTATAGAAATAAAATTTGGACATACATTTCTATATACAAAAAATTTGCAAAAATTTTCTATAGAAATAAAATTTTGACACAATTTTCTATAGAAATAAAATTTTGACAAAGTTTTTTATGGAAATAAAATGTTGACAAAATTTTCTAAAGAAATAAAATTTGGACAAAATTTTTTATAGAAATGAAATTTTGACACAATTTTCTATAGAAATAAAATTTTTACAATATATTCTATAGAAATAAAATTTTAAAAAAATTTTCTATAGAAATAAAATTTTGACACCATTTTCTATAGAAATAAAATTTTGGGAAAATTATTTGTAGAAATAAAATTTTGACACAATTTTCTATAGAAATAAAATGTTGACAAAATTGTTTATGGAAATAAAATTTAAAAAAAAAATCTATAGAAATAAAATTTTGACAAAATTTTGTCAACATTTTTGAATTTTGACAAAATTTTCTATAGAAATAAAACTTTGACAAAATTTTCTATAGAAATAAAATTTTGACAAAATTTTCTAAAGAAATAATATTTGGACAAAATTTTCTAAAGAAATAAAATTACGCCAACATTTTTTCTCTGTTGGTTAAGCTACCCTTGTAATTTAGTCAACCTTTTTGTCTAATTAGAGACTTTAATCCCTTCTATCATGTGATAGTATCTTGTAAAACGACCTATATTCCATACACGGTATTTTACAGCTCCGTTCGTCGTGTCCTGCCCTTATTTCGTTTCGTTGTTTCGTTGTTTCATCGTTCTTTCGACTGTTCAGTGCTTCACATAGCTTTATACGCTTCCACTGCTCCTTCGCCCAAGTAAGATCTCATAGATTTGAATTATCCACGCCCACTTACTTTAGTTTCCTTGTACTCATCGACAATTCATTTCCCCTTGTGATGCAGATCCTGCAATATTATGCTATACTTACAGCTCTTGGGTTGGGGAGGCCGGAATAGAATCTCTAAAGGGTGATACGGTCAAAATTTGGTCAAGGGAAAACGCGTGTAAATCGTTGAAATCGTTTATTTAAAAAATCAAATTAAATTTCTTTTTCAAGTTCAATTAGTATAAAATTCAGGACAAATATTCAGTTAGGCTTTCGCTTTTCCAAATCCGAATTGCCGGGCCTCACGCTTGACACCTGCCATCAGATTTTGTACAGCCACCTTGTCCACCTTCTTCGCCGCAGAAAGCCAGTTTGCCTTGAACTGCTGCTCGTCCTTAGCAGTTTTTTGGTCTTCTTTAGGTTCCGTTTGACAATAGCCCAGTAGTTCTCAATTGGGAGGAGCTCTGGCGTGTTGGGAGGGTTCTTGTCCTTGGGAACCACCTGCACGTTGTTGGCGGCGTACCACTCCATGGCCTTTTTACCGTAATGGCAAGATGCCATCCCGGAAGTTATGAAAATGAGCTTTTCAAGCCACAGGTACAGATGGCTTGCCAAACCAGATATTTCGTTGCGAACTTTGACAGTTTTATGTGCTTGAAAATATCTGCTACCTTTCCCCTTCCTTTTGCCGTATAAAACTCATGTCCCGGAAGCTGCTTGTAGTCGGCTATGACGTAGGTTTCGTCGTCCATTACCACGCAGTCAAACTTCGTCAGCATCATCGTGTACAGCCTCCGGGATCGGGCTTTGGACGTCGTATTTAGTTTATCATCGCGATTTGGAGTCACTACCTTCTTGTAAGTCGATAGTCCGGCTCGTTTTTTGGCTCGATGCACGGTTGTAGATGATACACCCAGCTTATTTGCGGCATCTAGGAGAGAGAGGTTGGGGTTTCGCTTGAAACTACCGGCAACTCTCTTTGTCGTCTCAGCGGCTTCCGGTTTTCGATTTCCCCCGATCCAGACTTCCTGGCTGTCGACAAACGTTCCCCAAACACTTTGATAACATTTGTAACGGTTGATTTGGCAACTTTTAGCGATTTTACCGGCTTTGCGTGCTCGATGCGCGAGCAAAATTTTGATACGCTGCTTTTCTTGCTTGGACGGCATTTTGACAACTGAAGAGTGAATTCCAAAATCAAAATAGGAGCAACATTCTACACACACACACATCTTCAAAATGAGGGGTGTTCAAGTTTTTTAAATGCAAAATTGAAAGAAATACGTCAAGTGTATATTTACCAAATTTTGACCGTATCACCCTTTATATATTCTATTCCCGCTATTCCCTTCTTCTCCACCATTTCTGGTCCATCAAAACACCAGTTAATACCATGCCGCTGCAGATTCTTGTGTCTCGTGACAACATTATCCTACAATTAAGAAATTGAATACAAATTTTTCCTCCATTTATAGGGTCATTACGAATTCTTTCATCACCATCCATGTACGGGTGAGCAACGTCATTGTATCCCATGTTATTGTCATGTCATTTTATAGCACTTGCCTTTTTATTTGTTGCCTTTTAAAATCAGTTAACTTTACTCTTCTGCTTTGCTTGCAAAGAAACTTTCTGCAAAGCGCACAAAATAGGAACAGCAAGAGTTGACATCATCCTGGAATGTTAAGGAATTTGCATTCATTTCTTATTATCCTTTCTGTAAACTTTCAATTGTTATTGTAAGAGTGCATTTCTTTATTTGAACAACTCTTAGTTTACTCATCTACCGAAACGAGATATACCAAGTCGAGTGATCGAACATCAGGTTAAGGATGAATAAGATAATCTTCTTAGCGTTGTTGAAATTGAAGGACATTTTAAATTGTATACCCTTTTTAAGGAGCTCTGTCTGTATATGTGCATTTGATTGGGTGGGTAGTGAAAATTCAGAATTCCAATTATTTCCAACTATCCTGTAGGAGATAATAATACTCACTAGTAGGTTATTAAAAACTTCAATGGCCTTTGTCTCAGTGAAACTTGCTTTATTATCTCTTGCTATCAATGGCCATACGATGATACGGATAATGAAAATGATTGTCAACAGGCTTAATAACGACCACAGTGGACAAGATGTATTTATCTGTGGAACAGTTTTCGAGATTAGTAATTGATTCGTCATACAAGCAAATATGAAGAATGAGCTTGTTTAATTGGTGAAAAGATTTGTGTGGTCTTTTATCAAAATGGAAGAAATTAGTTTATGGAATATGACACTAATTCTATCATAGTACGGGAAAGATGACAAATAGCACTATCAAATAAATCAAAAATAAAAATACAACACATATTTTAAACTGAGCTTTAACCTAAGCCATCGATGTTCCGAAAAGTGCAAAAACTTACCGATGCAAAAAAAAAAACTATATTGGAAAGAGCCTGCATCGCTTGCACAAACGGGTTCAGTTACTGAAAATGGTACAATATTGCTGCCCTTGGCAGACAAACATTTCGAGCGCAGACAATGGACATTCCAACTGATCCTTCGTTTCATTTCTATCATATAATGGCACAAAAATTTCCGGGTCTCAATCACCCGAGCCAAAATGAATCTACTACAGTTTGGAGAAAATTTTACCAAAAAGCTATAGACATTTTTGTCACAATTTTACTTTTAGTGAACATTTTGTCAAAACTTTTATTTCTTTAGAAAATGTTGTAAAATTTTTATTTCTATAGAAAATGTTGGCAAAATTTCATTTCTAAAGGAAATTTTATATCTATAGAAAATTTTATTTCTATAGAAAATTTTGTCAAAATTTAATTTCTAAAGCATATGTTGCCAACATTTTATTTCCATAAAAAATTTTGTTAAAATTTTATTTCTCTAGAAAATTTTGACGAAATTTTTTTCTATAGATGATTTTGTCAAAATTTTATTTCTATACAGAATTTTGTCAAAAATTTATTTTCATCGAAAATTTTGTCAAAATTTTGTTTCTATACAGAATTTTGGAAAAATTTTATTTCTATAGAGAATTTTGTAAAAAAATTATTTCCATCGAAAATTTTGTCAAAATTTTATTTCTATCGAAAATTATTTCTAAATTTACTTCTATAGAAAATGTTGTCAGAAATTTATTTCTTTAGAAAATTGTGTCAAAATTTTATTTCTATAGAAAGTTTTGTCAAAATTTTATTTCTATAGAAAATTTTGTCAAAATTTTAGTTCTATAGAAAATGTTGTCAAATATTTATTTCTATACAAAATTTTGTCAAAATTTTATTTCTATAGAAAATTTTGTCAATATATTATTTCTATAAAAATTTTGTCGAAATTTTATTTCTATAGAAAATTTTGTCAAAATTTAATTTCTAAAGCTTATGTTGCCAAAGTTTTATTTCCATAGAAAATTTTGTTAAAATTTTATTTCTCTAGAAAATTTTGACGAAATCTTTTTCTATAGATGATTTTGTCAAAATTTTATTTCTATAGAAAATTTTGTCTAAATTTATTCCTATAGAAAATGTTGTCAGAAATTTATTTCTTTAGAAAATTGTGTCAAAATTTTTTTCTATAGAAAATGGTGTCAAAAATTTATTTCTATACAAAATTTTGCCAAAATTTTATTTCTATAGAAAATTTTGTCAATATATTATTTCTATAGAAAATTTTGTCGAAATTTTCTATAGAAAATTTTGTCAAAATTTAATTTCTAAAGCATATGTTGCCAACGTTTTATTTCCGTAGAAAATTTTGGTAAAATTTTATTTCTCTAGAAAATTTTGTCAAAATTTTATTTCTATAGAAAATTATTTCTAAATTTACTTCTATAGAAAATGTTGTCAGAAATTTATTTCTTTAGAAATTTTTGTCAAAATTTTATTTCTATAGAAAATTTTGTCAAAATTTTATTTCTATAGAAAATTTTGTCAAAATTTTATTTCTATAGAAAATTTTGTCAAAATTTTATTTCTATAGAAAATTTTGTCAAAATTTTATTTCTATAGAAAATGTTGTCAAAAATTTATTTCTATACAAAATTTTGTCAAAATTTTATTTCTATAGAATATTTTGTCAATATATTATTCCCATAAAAATTTTGTCGAAATTTTATTTCTATAGAAAATTTTGTCAAAATTTAATTTCTAAAGCTTATGTTGCCAAAGTTTTATTTCCATAGAAAATTTTGTTAAAATTTTATTTCTCTAGAAAATTTTTACGAAATTTTTTTCTATAGATGATTTTGTCAAAATTTTATTTCTATAGAAAATTTTGTCTAAATTTATTCCTATAGAAAATGTTGTCAGAAATTTATTTCTTTAGAAAAATGTGTCAAAATTTTTTTTTTTAGAAAATTTTGTCAAAATTTTATTTCTATAGAAAATGATGTCAAAAATTTATTTCTATACAAAATTTTGTCAAAATTTTATTTCTATAGAAAATGATGTCAAAAATTTATTTCTATACAAAATTTTGCCAAAATTTTATTTCTATAGAAAATTTTGTCAATATATTATTTCTATAGAAAATTTTGTCGAAATTTTCTATAGAAAATTTTGTCAAAATTTTATTTCTAAAGCATATGTTGCCAATGTTTTATTTCCATAGAAAATTTTGGTAAAATTTTATTTCTCTAGAAAATTTTGTCAAAATTTTATTTCTATACAGAATTTTGTAAAAATTTTATTTCTATAGAGAATTTTGTAAACAAAAATATTTTCATTGAAAATTTTGTCAAAATTTTATTTCTATAGAAAATTATTTCTAAATTTACTTCTATAGAAAATGTTGTCAGAAATTTATTTCTTTAGAAATTTTTGTCAAAATTTTATTTCTATAGAAAATTTTGTCAAAATTTTATTTCTATAGAAAATTTTGTCAAAATTTTATTTCTATAGAAAATTTTTTCAAAATTTTATTTTTATAGAAAATTTTTTCAAAACTTTATTTCTATAGAAAATTTTGTCAAAATTTTATTTCTATAGAAAATTTTGTCAAAATTTAATTTCTAAAGCATATGTTACCAATGTTTTATTTCCATAGAAAATTTTGATAAAATTTTATTTCTCTAGAAAATTTTTTTCTATACAGAATTTTGTACAAATTTTATTTCTATAGAGAATTTTGTAAAAAAAATTATTTTCATCGAAATTTTTTCAAAATTTTAGTTATATAGAAAATTATTTCTAAATTTACTTCTATAGAAAATGTTGTCAGAAATTTGTTTCTTTAGAAATTTTTGTCAAAATTTTATTTCTATAGAAAATTGTGTCCAAATTTACTTCTATAGAAAATGTTGTCAGAAATTTATTTCTTTAGAAAATTTTGTCAAAAATTTATTTCTATAAAAAATTTTGTCAAAATTTTAGTTATATAGAAAATTTTGTCAACATTTTATTTCTATAAAAAATTTTGTCAAAATTTTATTTTTATACAAACATTTTCTTTTAATACAGAAAACTTGTGAAGTATCTATTAGTTGGAGAGGATTTTTTTTGTAAAATTTACCAAAACATCAAGAATTCTACAAATCTACCTAACTAAAAAAAAAAACTATAATTTTTGGTGGAATTTTACCACTGTGGCAACCGTGATCGCAATCCGTTAGAGTTTTGTGCCGGTGACTTTCGTAGTTCTGACTCACTTTGACTATTCAGTCTAATATCAATATCAAGGGACAATTTTACTACAGTGGCACTAAAAACTGCTAAAATGTGCATCAAATCAAGAAGGTGCCTCGTCGGGAATGGACAAACTTAACACAGAGTAACTTTCATGTAGGCCATATTTCTCGCCAAAAATAGCCAATTCGAACAAATCTGAACTGCTTGTAAAATTTGATATTATCTCGGATTTGGTAAATAGAACTGGTGTAAGAATTGAAGCTGAAAGACACACCGCAATGCAGAATTTTGGCTGCATAAGCTCTTGAAACGTGGGCCAATTTTTTAAACCAGAAATTGTGTTCAGCGACGTAGATAGGCAGAATTATTGATTTTGGAGTCAAGGTCAAACAGAAACATTGCATAAGCTACCAAAGCATCCAGAAAAGTCACATTTTGGTATGATTTATGGACTGGTGGCATCATTGGACCAAGAATGATACGAATCCTAATATAACATGTTTATTAACCACAACGCTAGAATTAACCTTGCAAATGGTTACAATAAGACGGTGTCACATGCCGCACATCGCGCGTAACAATCTTCGTATTGTGCATCCAATATTGCCACAGTTGGTAAAATTCTACCAAAAATGGTAGATTTTTTTAGAGTTTGGTAGATTGTTACAAATATTGATGTTCTGATAGATTTCGCAAAATATCTCTAAGAATATTTAAATTTTCTATAGAAATAAAATCTTGACAGAATTTTTTATAAAAATAAAATTATGACAACATTTTCTATAGAAATAAAATTTTGACAAAATTTTCTGTAGAAATAAAATTTTGAGAAAATTTGATTTAGAAGTAAAATTTTTAGAAAGTTTTTATAAAAATAAAATTTTGATGAAATTTACTATCGGAATATAAATTTTACCAAATTTTCTATAGAAATAAAATGTTCTAAAGAATTAAAATTTTGACAAAATTTTCTATAGAAATAAAAAAAAAACAAAAAATTTCTTTAGAAATAAAATTTTGACAAAATTTTCAATACAAATAAAATTTTGACAAAATTTTCAATACAAATAAAATTTGATAACATTTTCTATATAAATAAAACTTTGATAAAATTTCTATAGAAAAAAAATTTTGACAAAATTTTCTATAGAAATAAAATTTTGACAAATTTTTCTATAGAAATAAAATTTTGACAAAATTTTCTATAGAAATAAAATTTTTGTTCTTTATGACCTCAACCCTTTTTGCCTATGGGAAAAGTTAGCCACGAGTAAACAAGGAACCAAACAACTAACCCCCAGACCCATCTTTGGTTTTCACTTAGTTAAAAGTTAGATCCATTTGTTTAATGATATCTTTCCAAGTAGTCGCAGATGATGAAGAAGAATACGATTTCAATTAAACTTTCTATAGAAATACAATTTTGACAAACTTTTCTATAGAATTAAAATTTTGACAAATTTTGCTATAGAAATAAAATGTTGACAAAATTTTCTATAGAAATAAACAAAATTTTCAATAGAAATTAAATTTTCATCAAATTTTCTGTAGGAATTAAATTTTGACAAAATTCTCTATAAAAATAACATTTTGAAAAAATTTTCTATAGAAATAACATTTTGATAAAATTTTCTGTAAAAATAAAAATTTGCGAAAGTTTATATAGAATAAAATTTTGCCAAAATAATCTATAGACAAAAAATTTATATAAAATTTACTTTAGGAATACAATTTTTATGGCTTCTATCTATAGCAAAAAAAAAATAATAAAATTTTTTATAGAAATTAAATTTTCATCAAATTTTCTGTAGGAATAAAATTTTGACAAAATTTTCTGTAAAAATAAAAATTTGCCAAAGTTTATATAGAATAAAATTTTGCCAAAATAATCTATAGACAAACCAGTAAGGAAAGTCTAAAGTCGGGCGGGGACGACTATATTATACCCTGCACCACTTTGTAGATCTAAATTTTCGATACCATATCACATCCGTCAAATGTGTTGGGGGCTATATATAAAGGTTTGTCCCAAATACATACATTTAAATATCACTCGATCTGGAAGAATTTGATAGACTTCTACAAAATCTATAGACTCAAAATTTAAGTCGGCTAATGCACTAGGGTGGAACACAATGTTAGTAAAAATATATGGGAAACGTTTAAATCTGAAGCAATTTTAAGGAAACTTCGAAAAAGTTTATTTATGATTTATCGCTCGATATATATGTATTAGATGTTTAGGAAAATTAGAGTCATTTTTACAACTTTTCGACTAAGCAGTGGCGATTTTACAAGGAAAATTTTGGCATTTTGACCATTTTTGTCGAAATCAGAAGAACATATATATGGGAGCTATATCTAAATCTGAACCGATTTCAACCAAATTTGGCACGCATAGCTACAATGTTAATTCTACTCCCTGTGCAAAATTTCAACTAAATCGGAGTTAAAAATTGGCCTCTGTGGTCATATGAGTGTAAATCGGGCGAAAGCTTTATATGGGAGATATATCCAAATCTGAACCGATTTCAAGCAAATTTGGCACGCATAGTTACAACGCTAATTCTACTCCCTATGCAAAATTTCAACTAAATCGGAGCAAAAAATTGGCCTCTGTGGGCAAATGAGTGTAAATCGGGCGAAAGCTATATATGGGAGCTATATCTAAATCTGAACCGATTTTGCTGATATTTGGCAAGTTTTTCGAGACCCATAAAATATTCGGATGTACGGAATTTGAGGAAGATCGGTTGATATACACGCCAATTATGACCAGATCGGTGAAAAATATATATGGCAGCTATATCTAAATCTGGACCGATTTTTTCCAAAATCAATAGGGATCGTCTTTGAGCCGAAAGAGGACCCTATACTAAATTTTAGGACAATCGGACTAAAACTGCGAGCTGTACTTTGCACACAAAAATACATCAACAGACAGACAGACAGACGGACATCGCTAAATCGACTCAGAATTTAATTCTAAGCCGATCCGTATACTAAAAGGTTGGTCTATGATTACTCCTTCTTGGCGTTACATACAAATGCACAAACTTGTTATACCCTGCACCACAGTAGTGGTGAAGGGTATAAAAATGTATATAAAATTTACGTTAGGAATACAATTTTGATGGTTTCTATCTACAGACAAAAAAATAAAAAAATTTTTTATAGAAATTAAATTTTCATCAAATTTTCTATAGGAATAAAATTTTGACAAAATTTTCTGTAGGAATAAAATTTTGGCAAAATTTTCTATAGAAATAAAATTTTGATAAAATTTTCTATAGAAATAAAATTTTGATAAAATATTCTATAAAACGAAAAATTTGCCAAAGTTAATATAGAATAAAATTTTGCCAAAATAATCTATGGACATAAAATTTTTACAAAATTTACTTTAGGAATACAATTTTGATGGTTTCTATAGAAAAACAAATTTTAATAAAGTTGTTTATAGAAATTAAATTTTCATCAAATTTTCTGTAGGAATTAAATTTTGAAATCGTTTTCTAAGTTTTATATAGAATTAAAATTTTGATAAAAATGTCTGCAGAAATAAAATTTTTGGCTATACCATTAAACTAAATACGACCAAAGTGAATTTGTGTTAGATCACAAAAATAGATTTGAAAAGTACTTTTCAATTATTTCCAATAAAATGAATTTCAATAAATCACTTATCTACCATCGCATATTGAAATTAACAATAAAGTAGGCAATAGAAGTTTTCACACTGCTGATTTGTGTTCCTTCACTTTTGCCAATTAACTTTTTATCATTGCTATTCCTTTAAGGCTTTTTTTCGTACAATTTATGACCAGCTCTCTGGAGAGTAAGAAATAAACAAAATCTACTGAAGCATGATAGGCTACATGTGCTAAAGAACAAGAAAACAAAAAATAAATGAACAAAGAAAGTTCATCTACTCAATGTTCGAACAGTCATCAGCGGGTAATAAGGGATGTCTGGAACATGACCATTCAATTCAATGAAAGACAATAGCGATACGGATATTCGTACTAAGAAAAATGTCTAAAAAAAGAACAACTTATTAGCAACTTCTTGACGGAGACTAGGAATAGGGAAAATGCATAATTGACTTTGTTCTTTATGACCTCATCCTCATCCCTTTTTGCCTATGGGAAAAGTTAGCCACGAGTAACCAGGGAACCAAACAACTATCCCCCAGACCCATTTTTGGTTTTCACTTAGTTAAAAGTTAGATCCATTTGTTTATTGATATCTTTCCAAGTAGTCGCAGAGGATGTAGAAGAATACGATTTCAATTAAACTTCAAATACCATAATCATGGGCAGCTGTTAGTACAATACCATGACCAAATAAGCCTATGACCATTCTATGCTCTCCAAAGTGTTGGTCATAAAACTTATTTGGCAAAAACAAGAATAATAACAAAACGCTTGACGTTCATGTCATTAATTGGCCTTAATTGGTTATCTTGAAAAGCAGCATAGGTCTGTTCAAACGCTGCATATGCTTTCCCAAGAATATTTGTGTGAAAACTTTTCCGTTTAGAGATAATGTTCTTATCCAATAGGGCAATAGCTTTTGAATAAATATCCAATTGGTAGCAGCTTGATAAAAAATTAATTTAATTCCACTTTCGTTAATAGAACAGGTCAGCAATTTATTTTTCTGATAGCAAAACATTTCTCTTAATGATTGCTGAATTTTTGGGAAAAATTTATAATGTAAGACGAGTTCACAGAAGTTAGAGATGTTTTGATCAATTCTGAAGATTTTTTTCTTTTAACATGAGGTAGAGGAAGTATGAAACAAATATATCTAATATTGACAACTTTAGGAAATGATTTAAGGAACATGTTGACAAAACATTCAGCAGTTTATTTCGTACATATAAACATCATTAATAAGTTATATATATATTTTTTATACTCACCATGATAGAATGATTATGGGGTATAATAGGTTTGTCATTATTTTGGTAAATATGGATTTTTGACTAAACTCTTGATCAGAGAGAAACTCTAAGATGATATAACTGTGCCCTGCGGTCACTCTGTTTCTTGTAATCACGCTACAGCCTTCACTAATGGGGCTATTGTTCTGAAATTTGGCATCGATTATTCTTTTGTGTGCAAACAGGTCGAAGATGGGCTGTGTCGGTCCAGATTTTTATATAGTCTCCATATAAAGCGACCATGGCTTGGTATAGCTCCCATATAGACTGTTCTCCTGATTTAACTTCTTTGCATTCTAAATACCCAAAATTTTATGCGATTTCCTTGAAGTTGAAAATTTTGAGGTTTTTTTTACATCAGAAAATAGGAGTGCCGAATATGATGGGTATTGGTCCATGTTTTTGTATAGCCCCCATGTAGATTCTTTATACTGCAAATCTTATCCTGCAGTTGAAAATGTAGCCATATTTTAGGTCCATAAATGAGTGTGCCGAATATGGTGTCCATGTGTTCATAATTCGATATAGCTCCCATATAGACCGATCTCCTGATTTTAATTTTTTTGCATTCTATAGACATCAAAATTTATCCGATTTCCCTGAAGTTGGAAATTTGGAGGTATTTTAGATCATAAAATAGGTGAGCCGAATATGGTGTGCGTCGGTCCATGTGTTCCCAGCAAAAAAGCTTCGCAAAAAAGTAGTTCATCGCGCAGAAGCGATGTATTTAACATGGGCTTGTCATCGAAATCCAAATCAGTTTTATGGATGTGAATTACAAAATTTTGCAATATTTATCCAAATAAATATTTTTTTATGATTTTTCATACACTTAAACATTTTCATTTTTTTAAATATTCATGATTTTAAATATTTTCAAAAATTCAAAATTTTTCCAGATTTGGAATTTTTTCAAAAAAAAATTTAAATAATCTGTACCATTTTATTATTTTTTTTTTAATCTGTTTTTACCCTATTTGAAACAAAAAATATAAAATTACCCATTAAAAATTTAAAAAAAAAAACACTTATAAAAAATTTAACTAAAATCACTTCTTGTGTAGTTAAAATAAAAACATTTTTGGAGGACATTTTTGGAAGTTGTTTTAAAGTTGTGGCTTTAGAACAACTTACAAAATTTTTTGCTGATTGGTATAACAATTTACGCCGATCTACCGATTTGACTTCTTGCCCTTCTAAACATCGTTTTCCAATTTCCCTGAAGTTGGCAAAATCAAGGTACATCGGTATATGATGTGCTAATTTTTTATCCAACTTGCCTCATGTAGTAGTAATTCCGATATAGAAAACCAAGGCGAAAAAAATCAGCTCCCGTATTCCAATCACCGTTGCCACTCCAGCCAAAAATAATCTCCCAAAATTTTACCAAATAACAAAATAGAATAAATTTATTTCACAGATTTTGATCAAATTTTTGAGGTAATTATAGCAAAAATATTCATTCGTAAGAAATGTTTTGCCAAATTTTTATTTATATCATTTTTTCTACATTTTTTTATATTTTTTTTAAATTTTATTTCTATGGACTTTTTTAACTTTACTTTTATAAGAAATTTTTCAAAATTTATTTCAATAGAAAATTTTGTCAAATCCTATAAATAATTTCGTCAAAATTTTATTTTATACAAAATGTTGTAAAAATTTTATTGCTATTGAAAATTTTGTTAAGGTGTTATTTCTATGGAAAATTTTGTCAAAATTTTATTTCTATGGAAAATTTTGTCAAAATTTTATTTCTATAGAAAATTTTGTCTAAATTTCATTACTATAGAACATTTTGTTCAAAATTTCATTTCTATAGAAAATTTTGTTAAAATTTTATTTCTATAGACAATTTTGTCAAAATTTTATTTTTATAGACAATTTTGTCAAAATTGTTTTTTCTATAAAAATTTTTGTCAAAATTTTATTTCTATAGAAAATTCTTCAAAATGTATTTCTTTAGAAAATTTTGTCAAAATTTATTTCTATAAATAATTTTGCCAAAATTTTATTTCCATAGAAAATATTGTAAAAGTTTTATTTCTATAGAAAATTTTGTCAAATTTCATTTTTTATAGAAAATTTTGTCAAATTTTTTTTGCTATAGAAATATTTTTTTTCTATAGAAATTATTGTCAAATTATAAAAAATTTTGTCAAAATTTTATTTTATACAAAATGTTGTAAAAATTTTATTGCTATTGAACATTTTATCAATAGTTTATTTTTATAGAAAATTTTGTTAAAGTGTTATTTCTATGGAAAATTTAGTCAAAATTTTATTTCTATAGAAAATTTTGTGTAAACTTTATTTCTATAGAATGTTTTTTTTTTTTTAATTTCATTTCTATTGAAAATTTTGTCAAAATTTTATTTCTATAGACAATTGTCGAATTGTCAAAATTTTATTTCTATAGACAATTTTTTCAAATTTGTTTTTTTCTATAAAAAATTTTGTCAAAATTTTAGTTCTATAGAAAATTCTTCAAAATGTATTTCTTTTGGAAATTTTGTCAAAATTTATTTCTCTAAATAATTTTGCCAACATTTTATTTCCATAGAAAATGTTGTAAAAGTTTTATTTTTATAGAAAATTTTGTAAAAATTTAATTTTTATAGAAAATTTTGTCAATTTTTTTTTCTATAGAAAAAATTTTTTTCTTTAGATTTACTTTTTTTCTGTAGAAATTTTTGTCGAATTTCTATAAAAAAATTTCTCAAAATGCTATTTCTATAGAAAATTTTGTGAATTTTTTTTCTATAAAAATTGTCTCAACATATTATTACTATAGAAAATTTAGTGTAAATTTTATTTCTATAGAAAATTTTGTCAAAATTTCATTTTTATGGAAAATTTTGTCAAAATTTATTTCTATAAAAAATTTTATCAAAATTTCAATTGTATAGAAAATTTTGTTAAATTTGCATGTAAATTTAAGTTCTTTACTAAAAATAAGTTAAGAAAACAAAATGGACAAAAGGGAACCCTCTCCCCACCTTCGCTCCAATCCGACCTGATATCGGACAACTACTCAATGGTCCCTATAAATTCTATCGAAGTAAATCGACAAAGTTTATTTCAATTTCCCCTTCCCCAACCAGATATCGAAAAATCATATACTAATTTAAAAATCATGTATAAATTTAATCACCTCCTCCCACGTTACCTGTAAATTTCAAGTAGATCGGAGATGTTTAAATTTTGCTCTATATTTTTAAAGGGACGTCACTTTCCACGATACAATATCGACAAACACCGTAGTGAATAGCACCCCTAACCTTCCCTGAAAATTCATGAAACTTTCCATCAAGTGTTGGGCAAGGAAGCATGCTTCTTCGTTCATAACCTTCAACCACTGCCTTTGTAAATTTCAAGAAAAATTAAGATTCTTTTTCAGTTTTAGAGAAGGACCTCCTCCCCGACCAAATATCGAAAAGTGATGTAGAGTATCTTTTGTAAACGTCCCAGAAAATGTCAAGCAAATTATAAGCCTAAAGGGCGGCCTCTCTTCCGTCCAAATATCACAAAATCAACTCTTAATATCGTAACCTCTCCCCAGTCCTCTGTAAATTTCAAGTAACCCAGTGAAGTTTATTTGTTTCTCTGTATGTAGTTATTTTTATTAAAAAATCAGGAACCTGATATAAATTTCATAACCTCATCCATTTTTTCGTAAAATTTCAGTCGGGGGAGTTTAGTTTTGTTTTCACTGTCCAAATATCGAAAAATGATGTAGCGGATTTTTGTCTAGATGCCAACACCAATATTCAATAAAATTTCAAGCAAATCGCATAATTTTGTTCCAAGTTTCAAAAAGTAGGGCGAGGGGGAGGTCCCCCTCCCCGTCCACATATGAAATCATCAGGTAACCCATATTAATTCCATAACCTCACCGCATGTTCTCTCTAAATCTCAGATAATTTAGAGAATTTTAGTTTTTTCACTGTATTTTAAAAAAAGTCGAACAAAGGAGAGGTCCCCTACGCCACCATATATCGAAGTATAAAGTAGCGGATCTTTGTCTAGTTGCCAACCCCAATCTTCAACGAAAATTTCAAGCAAATCGGTCAACTTTGGTACAATTTTCAAAAAGTCCGACAAAAAGGAGGTCCCCCTCCGCGACCAGGTGTCAAAAATTTTCTATTTCCTTTTTTCACCACATGAACGCCTCCTACAATCTCTGAAAGTTTCAAGTAAATCGGTTCAGACGTTTCGGAGCCAACTCGGAACATACAAACAAACAAACAAATAAACGAACATAGATTCAATTTTACATATATAGATTTTGTCAAAATTTTATTTCTATAGTAAATCGTCTACACATTTTATTCCTGTAGAAAATTTTGTAAAAATTGTATTTCTATAGAAAATTTTGTCAAAATTTCATTTCTATAGAAAATTTCGTCAAAATTTCATTTCTATTGACAATTTATTCAAAATTTTATTTCTATAGACAATTTTGTAAAAATGTTTACCAAAATATCAAGAATACTACTGATCAAGCAAGCAGTAAAATGTCTACCATTTTTGGTAGAATTCTACCATCTGTGGCAACCGTGATTACAATTCGTTATGTTCCTGCATATAATGTTTGATTTTGAATAATAATTCTGTTCAATGTTTGGTTTACCTATTCCTGCTAAAAGTTCTATTACTTTGTAAAGTTTTCAAATTCAAACTTCAACATTTTCCATTTGTAGTTTTTTTTGCATTTTCATTCTCCATTTTCTCCATTATTTCCCTACAGAATAAAGAAAGTGTAGATATACGTTGGTAAAATAAAACTTCTTATCTCTTTTGGTGAAATACGAAAATTTTCGTGCTTTAAATAAGCATGGAATTTATTTCATTTTAATATTTTGTTGTTGGTGTAAATTACTGGTGTATTATCTCATACCCGGCACGTATTTCGAAGGAATAAGGAACCCAATACACCTAAAAGCCGGTAGTAGGAAGTCTACTCACAAATGTGTTGGTAAGTGTTGCCACATAAACACATATCCCTATATTCCCATGGTATATGCATAACAATGGTACGACATGTCAAGTGTGTGCGTTTGAGTGTTTAAGAGTAGGTCTAACATTTATGCGAGAGTAAAAACGACAAATAGTACACTGAAGTTTATAGAAAAGTAGTAAAGGTAAGTGAATGTTAGTATTTGGGAAATTCACAAACAAAACTTTCCTTAGCATTTATGTTGTAAAATATAAAAATAAGAAAAAATATTAAATCCTATGGAAATACATGAAAAACTCTACTTCATAAGTAGGCCACAAATGTTCAATGCTTGGTTTAGTTTTGAAATGTTTTACAAAACTAGAGTGTGACTGAGAGTTAGTGTTGCTGCGTGAAATACAGAATCCTCCAGACATGGTATTGTAGTCATAAGGTATTCGAAATAGGATTTCAAATAAGAAAATAACACATCTCATATGTAAAGTGATAATTAAAATAAAGGGTATATACGAATTTGTTTCAAAATACTCTTTTGCCAGCCTTTATATTTTCGATTTTATTAAACATTATGTGGTTTACTTGTATCTACCGTCCGAAAAATCATAAATGCACTTTTGCGAAGTCGCCAAAAAATTGCTTCAGATTTAAATGTTTCCCATATTTTTTTATACCCACCACCATAGAATGGTGACGGGGTATAATAAGTTTGTCATTCCGTTTGTAACGCATCGAAATATCGATTTCCGACTATATAAAGTATATATATTCTTGATCAGGGAGAAATTCTAAGACGATATAAGCATGTCTGTCTGTCCGTCTGTCTGTCTGTCTGTCTGGCTGTCTGTTGTAATCACGCTACAGCATTCAATAATGGAGCTATCGTCCTGAAATTTGGCACAGAATCGTCTATTGTCTGCGCGCAGGTCAAGTTCGAAGATGAGCTATATCGGGCCATGTTTTGGTATAGCCCCCATATAAACCGACCTCCCGATTTGGGGTCTTTCGCTTATAGAAACCGTAGTTTTCATCCAATTTGCGCGAAATTCAAAATCTAGAGGTACTTTGGGACCTTGAAGAGGTGTGCCAAAAATGGTGAGTGTCGGTCCATGGTTTGGTATAGCCCCCATATAAACCGACCTCCCGATTTTACTTCTTGGGCTTATAGAAACCGTAGTTTTTATCCAATTTGCCTGAAATTGGAAATCTAGAGGTATTTTTGGGCCATAAAGAGGTGTGCCGAAAACGGTTAGTATCGGTCGGTATTTTAGTATAGCCCCCATAAGAACGATTTCCCGATTTAACTCCTTAGGTTTCTAGAAACCGTAGTTTTTATCCGATTTGCCTGAAATTGTAAATATTCTCGTATTTAAGGCTCACAAAAACGTGTATCGGATTAAGTTTTTATCGGTCCATTTGGTAATGCCTCCATATAGACCAATTTCACTTCTTGTGAGTATAGAAGGCGCACTGATCATGAAAATTGCTTGAAACTCAATGTAAAATTTCCAGATTTTATTTTTCGGGTGAAAATCTACAGATTTAAAATTTCAAATCAAGACGTTATTTTATAATTTTCTTGCACACTTACAAGAGATGTTAATGATTCCTCTAAAACTCAAACAAAAATGGTTCTTATAAATCCAGAATCTGATATAGTCCTCACAGGTGAAATCTTTAAATGTATCTTCGGGAAGTGTCCTCAAGTCCTCAAGCCCTCCTGAAATTTCAAAGGAAATCCTAATATTTGGTTCATGGTGGTGGGTATTTAAGATTCGGCCCGGCCGAACTTACTGCTGTATATACTTGTTTTAATTTAAAGTCAATAGATTTAGTAGAAGTCTAACATATTTTGTCCAGATCAAGTCAGATTGAAATATATGTATATGGGAACAAAAACCTTTATATATAGCACTCAACACATTCGACGGATTTGATATGGTATCGAAAATGTGGATGTAGAAAGTGGTGCAGAGTATAATATAGTCGGCACCGCCCGACTTTAGAATTTCCTTACTTGTTATACCCTCCTCCATAGGATGGGGGTATATTAACATTGTCATTCCGTTTGTAACACATCGAAATATTGCTCTAAGACCCCATAAAGTATATATATTCTGGGTCGTGGTGAAATTTTGAGTCGATCTGAGCATGTCCGTCCGTCCGACCGTCTTTTGAAATCACGCTAACTTCCGAACGAAACAAGCTATCGACTTAAAACTTGGCACAAGTAGTTGTTATTGATGTAGGTCGGATGGTATTGCAAATGGGCCATATCGGTCCATTTTGACGTATACCCCCATATAAACGTACCCCCAAATTTGGCTTGCACACCCTCTAAGAGAAGCAAATTTCATCCGATCCGACCGAAACTTCGTACATGATGTAAGTATATGGTCTCTAACAACCATTCAAAAATTGGTCCACATCGGTTAATAATTATATATAGCCCCCATATAAACGATCCTCCGATTTGGCTTTCGGAGCCTCTAAGAGAAGCAAATTCATCCGATCCGGCTGAAATTTGGTACATGGTGTTAGTATGTGATCATTAACAACCGTGCAAAAATTGGTCCTCTTCGGTCCATAATTATATATAGCCCCCATATGCACAAATCCCCAGATTTGGCTTGCGAAGCCTCTAAAAGAAGAAAATTTCATCCGATCCGGCTGAAATTTGATACATAGTGTTAGTATATGGTCTCTAAAATCTATGCCAAAATTGGTCCTGTTGAGAAAACTTGCGTAGTTCGAAATGAACAGAATAATGAAAAAACGAAAGATTTCAATGATTAAAAAAAATATTAGAACGATTTATTTATTTGCTGTAGAAAAGATTTAAAAATTAGTACAATGTTCAGGATACTTATGTTGTTTATTCTTTGATGGTTAGGCAAGAAGAGAGCGAGTTTAAATTCATTTACATACCAAGAAAATTTAAACAAAATTATTCTTATTGTCTAGTAAAATATATAACAAAACAATATGTATGTACATTTATTTCAGCAGAACATATGATTTGAAAAGGAGTCACTGACCACATGCAGTATGTCAAGAAAGTGTTTTGACAATAGGATAAAACTTATGTTTTGTTCCAAAATTAAATATAATTTAATTTTAAAAAATATTTTATTATGTATTTTACAAATTATACATATTTTATTTTTCTCAAAACGAATTAACATTTAGATTTTTACTTCAATTATTTCTGGAATTTGAAATATTTGGCAATGTCAAAAGACTTTTTTGACATACTGTAGATACTGCAATTGCATTTTCAAAACCTTTTACAAATATATGCATAATGCAATTCTAACGGTCATCCGATCCGGCTGAAATTTGGTACATGGTGTAGTATATGGGCTCTAATGACCATGCAAAAATTGGTCCACATCGGTGCATAATTATATATAGCCCCCATATAAACCGATCACCATATTTGACCCCCGGAGCCTTTTGGAAAACCAAAATTCATCTGATTCAGTTTATATTTGGTACGTGGTGTTAATATATGGCCTCAAACAACCATGCGAAAATTGGTCGAAATCGGTCCATAATTATATATAGTCCCCATATGAACCGATCCCCAGGTTTGAATTTCGGACCCCCTTGGAAGAGCAAAATTCATCCGATTCGGTTGAAATTTGGTACGTGATGTTAGTATATGGTATCCAACAACCATGCAGGAATTGGTTCATATCAGTCTATAATTATATATAACCCCCATATAAACCGATCTCCAAATTTGACTTCCGGTGCCTTTTTGAGAAGCAAAATTCATCCGATCTGGTTGAAATTTGGTACGTGGTTGTAGTATATGATATTTAACAACCATGCCAAAAGTGGTCCATATCAGTCCATAATCATATATAGCCCCCATATAAACCGATCCCGAGATTTGGTTTTGGAACCCCTTGGAGGAGCAAATTTCATCCGAGTCAGTTGAAATTTGGTACATTGTGCTAATATATGGCCGTTAACAACCATGCCCAACCAGGTCCATATCGGTCTATAGTTATATATAGCCCTCAGATAAATCGATCCCCAATCACACAAAAATTGGTCCACTGTGGAACCCCCATATTTCAATTCTGTCTCCCTACGTACCGTGCAAAAGTCCATATCGATTCGTAATTATTTGTAGACTTACCTACACATACCTCTTTTGTCTAATATATACCACGCATGGACTAACTCACAATTTAGAAGACGATTTAAGATACCACAACCCAAGTTATTCGATTGTGGATAACAGTCTTTCGTAGAAGTTTCTACGCTATCCATGGTGGAGGGCACATAGATTCGGCCTGGCCGAACTTACGGCAATATATACTTGTTTGTATAGTGTACCATCCCAGGGCATTAGCCGACTTAAATTTTAAGTCTATAGATTATAAATTTTGTTCAGATGGAGTCAGATTTAAATGTATGTATTTGGGACAAAAACCTTTATATATAGCACCCAACACATTTGATGGATTTGATATAGATCGAAAATGTGGATTTACAAAGTGGTGCAGGGTATAATATAATCGGCCCCGTCCGAATTTAGAATTTCCTTATTTGTTTTTTACAACATTATGTTTCACCTCAGGGCATTAGCCGACTTACATTCTGGTTAGGTTTAAATGTATGTATATGGGAACATAAACCTTTATATATAGCACCTAACATTTTGGACGGATTTGATATGATATCGAAAATATGGATCTACAAAGTGATGCAGGGTATAATATAGTCGGCCCCGCCGGTCTTTAGACTTTCCTTACTTGTTATACCCTGCGCCACACTGTGGAACAGTGTATTATACGTTAGTGCATATGTTTGTAACACCCAGAAGGAGACGAGATAGACACATGGTGTCTTTGGCAATAATGCTCAGGGTGAGTCCCGGAGTCGATATAACCATGTCCGTCTGTCCGTCCGTCCGTCTGTCTGTGAACACATTTTTGTGATCAAAGTCTAGGTCGCAATTTAGGTCCAATCGCCTTCAAATTTTGGCGCATGTTCCTAATTTGGGTCAGAATAGAACCCTATTGATTTTGGAAGAAATCGGTTAAGATTTAGATATAGCTCCCATATATATATTTCACCCGATATGCACTAATATGGACCCAGCAGCCAGAGTTTTAGACCGATTTGCGTGAAATTTTGTAAAAACATAACACTTAGTCGTATAGTCATGTGTGCCAAATTTGATAGAAATCGGTTCAGATTTAGATATAGCTTCCATATATATCTTTCGACCGATATGGACTTATATGGCCCCAGAAGCCAGAGTTTTGTCCCAATTTGGTTGAAATTTTGCACTAGGAGTACAATTAGCAGTATAGTCATGTGTGTCAAATTTGATTGAAATCGGTTCAGATTTAGATATAGCTTCCATATATATCTTTCGCCCGATATGGACTATTATGGTCCGAGATGCCAGAGTTTTTGCCCAATTTGGTTGAAATTTTGCACTAGGAGTACAATTAGCAGTATAGTCAAGTGTGCCAAATTTGATTGAAATCGGTTCAGATTTAGATATAGCTCCCATATATAGCTTTCGCCCGATTTACACTCATACGACCACAGAGGCCAATTTTTTACTCCGATTTAGTTGAAATTTTGCACAGGGAGTATAATTAGCATTGGTGCTATGCGTGCCAAATTTGGTTGGAATCGGTTCAGATTTAGATATAGCTCTCATATATATGTTTTTCTGATTTCGACAAAACTGGTCAAAATACCAACATTTTCCTTGTTAAATCGCTACTGCTTAGTCGAAAAGTTGTAAAAATGACTCTAATTTTCCTAAACTTCTAATAAATATATATCGAGCGATAAATCATAAATAAACTTTTGCGAAGTTTCCTTAAAATTGCTTCAGATTTAAATGTTTCCCATATTTTTTTTTAGTAAAATTGTGTTCCACCCTAGTGCATTAGCTAACTTAAATTTTGAGTCTATAGATTTTGTAAAAGTCTATCAAATTCTGTCCAAATCGTGTGATATTTAAATGTATGTATTTGGGACAAACCTTTATATATAGCCCCCAACACATTTGACGGATGTGATATGGTATCGAAAATTTAGATCTACAAAGTGGTGCAGGATATAATATAGTCGGCCCCGTCCGACTTTAGACTTCCCTTACTTGTTTTTACTAACATTGTGTTCCACCCCCAGGGCATTAGCCGACTTAAATTCTAGTCAGATTTAAAGATATGTATATGGGAACATAAACCTTTATATAACATATAACATCCAACACATTGGACGGATTTTATATGATATCAAAAATATGGATCTACAAAGTGGTGCAAGGTATAATATAGTCGGCCCCGGCGGACTTTAGACTTTCCTTACTTTTTTTTTTATTGTAACCAAACTTGGCACGTTTTGGTCAAATTGATTTTTTCTGGATTTTATTAAATCGAAAAATAATAATTTTTCCAAAGCTGCAATCTCTATCTTAAAACACATGGTACACTGTTTCTCAATTTAATTTAAGTTTTTTTAATTTAAAACAAAAAAAAATAGTTGCCTTTAATTCAAATCCTATTTGGTAAAGATATCGGAAAACAAAATACTTAAATTCTAAAATTTTTTTATTGCACATACCAACACAGTTTTCATACATATATTATTCAATATATCTGTAAAAAGAGTTGAGTGTCAATAAATTTGTTTCTTTTTCTAAAATATTGATATAGGAAGCTAAGAGTATTTATAAAACAAACAACCAAATGGATTGAAATATATTCTATAGAAAATTTATCAAAAAAATTTAACAAAGTAAAATATATATTGTTTATGAAATTTTAACGATTTTTGTCTTAATATTTTACTAGACTAAAATACCTGTAGCGATGCTCTCTGCCAAATTTTAGAACGATAACTCCAAGAGTATTTTCTAAATATTTGATTCATAAAGGCAAAACAGCAGTCATACCTCATTGTAGAATATTTCTAAATAATTCTTTTATTATGAAAAAAATTTGACTTGCATATGTAGGGTAAGAAAATAACCATTAACTTTTGATGCAGCAGGGTTGATGGGTAATATCAAATAATCTTTAGTGCCCGACAGTAGCCCCTTCCCAATTGAATCTACAATAAACCTCTCTCTAATTTTATTTCACTTTTTGATACATTTTTTGCAAAACAATTTGCATTCATTTATTATTTACTTATATATATATATATATGTTCATATATGTATGTAGATCCTATTCAAACATTATAAAATTTAATTCCAAAATCCCATTGCAAAAAAAAAATTCTTAGTGACTTCTTCAATTTAAGATGTTTTCAAAGTTTCCACCAAAGTAATTAGCATAATTTTCTTTAGGCGACTTGAGAAAAACAACAACAATACAAGAACTTTTCTTAATCCTCTATCACATTTCCCCAACCACTCACCCCCCTCCCATATAGCTGTGTCAATTGTAAGGCAACAATTAGTTTTGAAAACATCACAGCAACGACATTTGTATAAAATCAACACCTAAGCTGATTAAGTAAAAAACTTTCTCATGTGTATGGATATTCAAAGCGGAAAATGGGCTGTGTTCTTTCTTTCACCCCCATAAATGAGAGCGTTTCATGGTCTTAGAGATGTTGGTTGAAAATCTCAAGAATAATTCCACAGTTCTTTTGCAAAAGCGTTTATATACAGTAGAAGAAAAAGTTGTTAAAGGCGAAAAATATTTTTTTTATTGCGTGACTGCGGTTGAGTACAGCACAGCTTTGTTAAAGGATTTTCAACTCTAAGAGAAGAGCTAGAAGCCTTAAGTATCATAGACGTAGGTAGGAATATTGTCTGAGATTTTCCCTAAATTTTTCAACTCGAAAATGTTTAGTAATTTTAGTGTAAAACAAGTATATACAGTAGTAAGTTCGGCCGGGCCGAATTTTAAATACCCACCACCAGGGCTGTGGAGTCGAGCCAATTTTGCTCGACTCCGACTCCGGCTCCAGCATTTTTCATCAGCTCGACTCCGACTCCGGAGTCGACTCCGGGTAATATAACTAAATCTCATTTTAATACCACTAATTTGTAGTTCTATTGTGGGGGTACCCTAAGTGAATCGATATAAAGTATCGTATTTATTTATGTGTGCAAAAAAAAGGTCTTAATTTCACATTAGATGCCAATTGAACTCTATATTTCAAATTTAGGGCAATGTGTAATAAATAAAATAATGATATAAGTACCCATCATAATATGAGAAGATACCAACAGTATATGTATTGATGGACTAAAATTATTGATACTATCTCAAATCCTTTAAATTTGTTGCGAGCTATATAAAGGTTTATATTCCCATATGCATGAATTTGAATCTGAATCGATTTAGACAAAATTGTATATACTTCTACAAAATCTATGTACTTAAAATTTAAATCTAAAGTTTTGGGACGTAACACAATTTTAACAAAAAATAAAAATGCAAGGAAAGTCTAAAGTCGGGCGGGCAGATTATAATATACTCTGCACAATTTTGTATTTAGATCTACATTTTGATAAAATCTTAAATCAGACTTCTACAAAATCTCGGGCAATATTTGGGAAATATTTATAATTGTTTAGACAATTTCGCAAAAATGCATTTATGATTCATTCATTGAAAAATTTGAAAATTTGAGTCATTTCTACAAGTTTTCGACTTAGCAGTGAATATCAGTGAGCATACAATTTTGGAAAAAATTTTATCTAGTAAATAAAATTATGCAAAATTTTCTACAGAAACAAAATTTTGACTAAATTTTCTATAGAAATACAATTTTGACTAAATTTTCTATAGAAATCAAATTTTGACCAAATTTTCTAATAAAAAAATCTATTACTATAAAATTTTGGCAAAATTTTCTATAGAAATAAAATTTTGACTTAAATTTTTATAGAAATAAAATTATCAATAGAAATAAAATTTTGAAAAAATTTTTGTGTAACAAACAAAATTTTCTATAGAAATAAAATTTTGCAAAATATTCTATAGAAACAAAATTTTGACACAACTTTCTACAGTCATAAAATTTTGACAAAATTTCCTATAGAAGTAAAATTTTGACTAAATTTTCTATAGAAAAAAATATTTCTATAGTAAAAACATTTTGAATAAATTTTTTATAGAAATAAAATTTTGACAAAATTTGCTATAGAAATAAAATGTTGACAAAGTTTTTTATAGAAATAACATTTTGACAAAATTTTCTATAAAAAACAACTTTGAAAACATTTGCTGTCAATATTCCACATATGTATATGGCCTTAAAATAAAATTTAAAAAAAAAATAATTTCGATTGTTCGAAATATTTGAAATAAATTGATATGGGCATTAAAATGGATCGATCCAGCCCATCTGCTAGTTTAACATTCTAGGAAACATAAAAAGATAGCCGTAATTGGAAGTTGATTTTCATTTACAATCATGCTGTACATTGATCGAATGAATAACGCAATGGAAACTAATTTGCGTAAAAACTTGCTTAGTTACAAAAATGTGAAGTGTTTTAAAAAAATTGGTTTAGCCGGAGTCGGAGTCGAGCAAAATTTTTACGACTCCGACTCCGACTCCAGCAAAATCTTCAGACTCCGACTCCAAGACTCCGACTCCGGCTCCACAGCCCTGCCCACCACCATGAATCAAATATAATAGTTTTCTTTTAAAATTTTAGGGGGGTTTGATGACAGATATTTTCCCAAGCAGATCAGTTCAACCAGTACGCTTCCCACAGATAAATGTAAAGATTTTACCTATGAAGACAAGATAGGATTTTGAATTTATAAGAACCATTTTTTGTTTGAGTTTTAGAGGAATCATAAACATCTCTTGTAAGTGTGCAAGAAAATGATGAAATAACGCCTTGATTTGAAATCTAGAATCTGTAGATTTTCATTCCAATTATTTAAATGATTACGAGAAGTAAAATCTGGAAATTTTTCATTCAGTGTCAAGCAATTTTCATGATCAGTGCGCCTTTTATACCCTCAATAAGTGAAATCGGTCTATATGGAGGCCTTACCAAATTGATCGATAAAACTAAATCATATACCCATTGTTATGGGTCTAAAATGCTAGTATATTTTCAATTTGTGGCAAATCGGATAAAAACTACAATTTCTAGATACCCTTGGAGTTAAATCGGAAGTTCGGTGTAGTGGGGCTATTCCAAAACATGGAAGGATACACACAGTATTCAGCACATCTAATTGTAGTTCTAGAATCTAGACCCCAAATCGGAGGGCCGGTTTATAAGGGGGCTATATCAAAAACTGTACCGATACACAATATATTCGGCACACCCCTTTATGGTCCCAGAATACCTCTAGATTTACACTTTCAGGCAAATTGGGTAAAAAATACGGATTCTAGAAGCCCAACAAGTAAAATCGGGAGATCGGTCTATGTGGGGGCTAGATCCAAAACATGGTCCGATAATCACCATTTTCGGCACATCTCTTTAGTTTCCTAGAATACCTGTAGATTCTAAATTTCAGGCAAATTGGGTAAAAACTACGGATACTAGAAACTCAAGAAAGATCGGTCTATATGGGGGCTATACCGAAACATGTACCGGTACTCACCATTTTTGGCACATCTCTTTATTTGCCTAGAATACCTCTAGATTTCCAATTTCAGGCAAATTGGGTAAAAACTACGGATTCTAGAAGCCCAAGAAATAAAATCTGGGGATCGGTTTATATGGGGGCTATACATAATTATGGACTGATATGAACCAATTCCTGCATGGTTGTTGGATACCATATACTAACATCACCAGCGTTGCCATAACGAAATTTTATTTTGGACCAAATTTTTTTCAAAATCGGACCCAAAATTCTCTCCAGCGGACCAAATTTCCAATTTCGGATAAAAATGCCTTAAAACGTATTTTATTGTTATAAATAGTGCTCTTATTAAAAAAAGTAAAGTAAACCAGAAATGGCTGATATAATTTAGCGGTTGACATAGTAATCAAAACGTCGACTTTTCATCGTTTTTAAAATTTGGGAAAATAGACTTTTTGAAAAGGTCGAATTTTAAAGTCAATTTTAGTTTACATCAAAAGTCTAAATTCAATATTACAAAAAAATTATTTAAACTTCCGACTTAGATGAAGTTAAAGACCACGACAGTCACGCATTTGGTTTATATTGCCTTTGCCCCATGAAGTCCCTACTTGAGAGAATACAATAGATATCCGAATTTTGATCCAATTTGATGTTGTTTTGCTTATGCGGAAGATGTGGCCCATATCGGTCCATATTCTTATATGCTCGTAGCTCAATCCTAATATTCCACTTCTTGTGCACATTCGAGTATTAGGGTTAAAATTGGGGGGTAAAAAAATATAAAACCTGGCCCAAGACCTAAAACGCGAAATTTTCATTCGATTTTCTGTGATTGAAATGGTATCTAATCCCACACTGAAACAAAGCATTCACGGTTCCAAAGATTTTGTCTTTGCCCTTGTCGACTACAAGGGAAAACTATTTTATGTTTCAAATCAAAACGACTTTAAAATAAAATGTTAAAATATATATTTTTAAACGCTTTTTAGTTTTGTACTCAAGATGCAAAAAGTCAACAATACTACAGACGATTTCATTAATTTTGAAGATTTTTTCAGAAGTATTAAAGCCAATTGGACTTAAGTAAAACGAAATTTTCGTTCATGTTAGGATACCCAATTTTAAGTCGAATCGTTTAACTATAAAGACAAAACGACTTCAATGAAAAGTTTAGCGACTTTTGGACAAGGAAAAAACTTTATAACAGAGAAATGAGTCTCCTATGCTAAGCAAAATTCGCCTTCGTATTTAATAACACGAAATATTCGGTCTCACGACAATATTTTTTTCAGTGCATAGATACTATTGAATATGTGATAAAAATTTTAAATACTAGACAAAAATTATAAATTTATGAAAATGGACCAAATTCCGTTTGGCCCGACCATCGGACCAAATTTAAAAATTAGAAATCTTTTGGACCAATTTTGGTCCGATCGGACCAAAATGGCAACGCTGAACATCACGTACCAAATTTCAACCGAATCGGATTAATTTTCCTCTTCCAAGGGGCTTCGGAGGTCAAATCTGGGGATCGCTTTATTTGGGGGCTATATATAATTATGGACCGATTTCGACCAATTTTTGCATGGGTGTTTGAGGCCATATATTAACACCACGTACCAAATTTCAACTGAATCAGATGAATTTTGGTCTTTCAAGAGGCTCCAGAGGTGAAATATGCTTCTCTTAGAGGCTCCGCAAGCCAAATCGGGGGATCGGTTTATATGGGGCTATATATAATTATGGACCGATGTGGCCCAAGTTTTGCATGGTTGTTAGAGACCATATACTAACACCATGTACCAAATTTCAACCGGATCGAATGAAATTTGCTATACGTAAAAGTGGACCGATATAGCCCATGTGCAATACCATCCGACCTACATCAATAACAAGTACTTGTGCCAAGTTTCAAGTCGATAGCTTGGTTCGTTCGGAAGTTAGCGTGATTTCAACAGACGGACGGACGTGCACAGATCAACTCAGAATTTCACCACGACCCAGAATATATATACTTTATGGGTCTTAGAGCAATATTTCGTTTTGTTACAAACGGATTGACAAAGTTAATATACCCCCATCCTATGGTGGAGGGTATAAAAACGTTGTTCACAGTGGTGAACTTCTCTCTTATCACTGAGTGCTGCCTGATTCTATGTTAAGATCAATGACAAGGGACCTCCTTTTTATAGCCCAGTCCCAACGGCGTTCCACATTGCAGTGAAACTACTTTGAGAAGCTTTGAAATACTCAGAAATGTCACCAGCATTACTGAGGTGGGATAATCGACCGCTGAAAAACTTTTTGGTGTTCGGTCGAAGCAGGAATCGAACCCACGACCTTGTGTATGCAAGGCGGGCCTGCTAACCATTGCACCACGGTAACTCCCTGGGGGTATATTTACTTTATCATTCCGTTTGTAACACATCAAAATATTCCTCTCAGACACCACATAGTGCATATTTTCTGTGTCTTGGTGAAATTCCGAGTCGATTTAGCTATGGCCGTCCGTCGCAATAATTTCCAACCGAAACAAGCTATAGACTTGAAGCTTGGCAAAAATAGTTGCTATTAATGTAGGTCGGACGGTATTGCAAATGAACTATATAGGACCGGAACATATTATCCCAAGTAAGATGGAGGGGGAAGACATGAGGATAATCTCGGAACTCGGAACCCCGAACATGTATACGGACCGATCAAAGATGGAAGAATGAACGGGCAGTAGTCTTTATTACAGTGAACTGGGAATAAGGTAGTCTGGATAGTGATTGCAATATTTCTCAGGCTGAGATTTCTGCAATCACAACGGAAGCTGAGTCGCTGTTGATGAGGCCGATATTCAGTAGAGGTATCAGCTTCTTCATCGACATTCAAGCAGTTATAAAAGCATTGCGCAGTGTTGACATAAGGTCTAAGCTAGTCAGCCGCTATTGTAGAGAACTCAAGGTTCTCACTGAACAGCACAATATAACTCAGTGCTGGGTACCTAGACACTGTGGGATAATAGGAGATGAGCGGATGTGTTGGCTAAGGAGGGAGCTCGTGGAACGAATAATGCCCTAGCGGACGTTTTTCCTCCACTATCATCTTGTCATTACAGAATAAAGATAAAATATGATGAACTATTGCGAATACGCTGGGTTTCCTCGGATGGTTGCGAGCAAACCAAGTTGATATGGGACGAAAAGAACCGAAGGATCTGCGAAATTTTAATGTCGATGAACAGAGAGAAATTGCGGCCTTGATTGACATCATAACAGGTCATAACACACTTGGGAAACACATGGTAAGAATAGGCCTTAAAGATGATGATATCGGTAGATAGTGTCTGGACCCGAAAATTACGGAAGACTCGTACCACTTCCTGTGTCAGTGTCCAGCATTATCTTTTAGAAGAAAAAAGATAATGGGATCCTTTTTCTTTCAAGCTCTCACTGATCTGCGGGAGTGCAGCTTAGGGAACATTCTTACCTTCATCAGGGCCTCTGATTGGTTGTTCTAAGATTTCTTTTAAAGAAAACGGACAGGTGGAAGTTCTGGGACTATTCCAAAGGGGACCGCATCGGAAGGAAGAAGATGGAAAGATCACTTCGAGGAATCACAATGGACCTGTATTGGTCTAAGTGGACATCAATTCAACATAAGCATTAAATCGGTCTCCCTATAGATTAAGAGATTTGTTGTCACAACAAGTAATTGGCAAGGATTATGGACTTCAAAGTGTCGACAAAGTAATTACCGGCAAAGTACCGTTTTGACTATTTTGGTATTTTTTATTACCAAACTTATCCTTCAATATATCCCAGACACAAAAATCCAACGCGACGAGATCAAGGGATTATATTAGCCACTGTGCGGTAGAAATGAAGCGAGGAACCTTCTGTTTAAGACATTCTGGGTTGACGTCAGGTGAGTGTGATGGTGCTGAGTCCTGTAGGAATATCCATGTTTTGCCGAAATGGTTGTCTGCACCGGGTTTTTATGCGGCTTTTAGGACATTTTTACGTTAATATGCGCCATATCGAAATAAATTTACAGCTGACCTCTTTGACAAATAAACTCGATCATTGTGTTTTTTTTTCTCAAACTCCTCAATTGGGAATGACTTCTCATCGGAGAAAATCGAATTCGGTACCTGGCCACATTCTTGCAGGCGGAGAAACACCTTGGCTCTTTCCAGTCTACTGCCAGTATCCCAACAACAAGCCATGATAAGAGTAACAAAACAATTATTCTCATTTGAATGATGGAGAGCTCACGCTTCAATTCCACCACGAATATCTGAATTTCTGAATTTTTGGTATGAGGATTATCAGCTTTAAGCTTATGAGACCCCTACCCAGGTCCCCCTCTAACTACGCCAGTGCCAGGCAGTAACATGAAAATACTTTCACCCATATCGCAATGACTCGTTTTTTGTTGTGCTTTGTTTTGAATAAAGTTAATTTCACTTTTCTCCAGCTTTTGGAATTAGTTTAATGTCTTTCCGTAGGGGTGTAAAGTGTACTACAATAATTTTGCTTATTCTGGGATTTTGTTTTGAAGTGCAGTGAGAAGATTATACAATGATATTTATATAAATTGTAAGCAGGAGGGTTAAAAAGGAAACATATTTTTGCGATAGAGGAAATCGTATTAAAAAAATTGTTTGCTATGATATGTTCTTCCAACATAATGGAAGTTGTAACAATTTATATAACGATCCACCGTACAGGGCCCTTTTTCGTGGTTTTAGTTCTAATACCAAGAGCCATAATAGACAGATCGTTACATGAATTAAATGGCGCCCATCGTGGGGCTATAAATAGGATGTCTCTTTTAATAGAACTGAACATAAAATCAGGCAGGAGCTAAAGCACCTCCATTGGTAATGGTGTGGGCCGTCATACGGGCCGATGGTCGTTTTTGCGCTCATACTCATCGTGCGTGAGGTTAAAATAATTGCCGAATATAATCGGCAAAATGTCCTAGAGATAGTATTGAAGCCCAGGATAGACAAACATTTTATCGCACAATAGCCGCCAAAATCTCCGGATCTCAATCCGTGTGACTTTTGTGCCTGTGTCATTTTGTAGAGTAAAGTTGGATCAAAAAGAAAAAGATTGCCCCGGGAATGGGGCAATATCTCGCAGAGCCACTTTCGTGCAGAATGTGATGGTTTTATAGAACATTTGAAGATCTAACATACATTGATCGATGAAAACCAAATTGAACATATTGGTTTGTGGACCCAGAGTACTTCCAGATTTCCAATTGTAGTAAAACGTTGGGTGTCTACAATCCCAAGAAAGAAAAACGGGAGATCGGTCTAAAGGGTGATACGGTCAAAATTTGGTCAATATAAACTTGACGTATTTCTTTCAATTTTGCATTTAAAAAACCTGAATACCCCTCATTTTGAAGGTGTGTGTGTGTGTAGAATGTTGCTCCTATTTTGATTTTGGAATTCACTCTTCAGTTGTCAAAATGCCGTCCAAGCAAGAAGAGCAGCGTATCAAAATTTTGCTCGCGCATCGCGAAAATCCGAGCTACTCGCACGCAAAGCTGGCAAAATCGCTAAAAGTTGCCAAATCAACCGTTACAAATGTAAATAAAGTGTTTGGGGAACGTTTGTCGACAGCCAGGAAGTCTGGATCGGGTGGAAATCGAAAACCGGAAGCCGCTGAGACGACAAAGAGAATTGCCGGTAGTTTCAAGCGAAACCCTAACCTCTCTCTCCGAGATGCCGCAAATAAGCTGGGTGTATCGTCTACAACCATGTATCGAGCCAAAAAACGAGCCGGACTATCGACTTACAAGAAGGTAGTGACTCCAAATCGCGATGATAATGGACGACGAAACCAACATCAAAGCCGACTACAAGCAGCTTCCGGGACAGGAGTTTTATACGGCAAAAGGAAGGGGAAAGGTAGCAGATATTTTCAAGCACATAAAACTGTCAAAGTTCGCAAAGAAATATCTGGTTTGGCAAGCCATCTGTACCTGTGGCTTGAAAAGCAGCATTTTCATAACTTCCGGGACTGTCAACCAAGAAATTTACGTGAAAGAGTGTTTGAATAAACGTCTGCTGCCTTTCTTGAAGAAACAGAGTTGTTCCGTACTGTTTTGGCAGGATTTGGCATCTTGCCATTACGGTAAAAAGGCCATGGAGTGGTACGCCGCCAACAACGTGCAGGTGGTTCCCAAGGACAAGAACCCTCCCAACACGCCAGAGCTCCGCCCAATTGAGAAAGACTGGGCTATTGTCAAGCGGAACCTAAAGAAGACCAAAAAAACTGCTAAGGACGAGTAGCAGTTCAAGGCAAACTGGCTTTCTGCGGCGAAGAAGGTGGACAAGGTGGCTGTACAAAATCTGATGGCAGGTGTCAAGCGTGAGGCCCGGCAATTCGGATTTGGAAAAGCGAAAGCCTAACTGAATATTTTTCCTGAATTTTATACTAATTGAACTTGAAAAAGAAATTTAATTTGATTTTTTAAATAAACGATTTCACCGATTTACACGCGTTTTCCCTTGACCAAATTTTGACCGTATCACCCTTTATATAGGGGTTATATCAAATCAGGACATGATATTGCACACCATATTCGGCACATGTTCTTGTGGACCTAAACTAACTACCGATTCCGTATACTTTCATGCGGATCTAAAACACCTTTAAATTGTGAACCTCAGCCAGATCAGATAAAAATAGGGGGTATGGATGACCAAAACGTCAAATCGGGAGATCATTCTATTTGAGGGCTATACCAAAACATCGAGCGCTACACACAATAATCGGCACTTCTCTTTAGGGACCAGAAATATGTATATGTTTCCAATTTCAGACAAGACCCAGTAAAAATGGGTTTCTAGATGCTGAAGACGAATCTGTAGTCAATTTAAGTGTTATTTTGAAGGTTAAAGCATGATTTCAACACTCAGACAGACGGCTAGACGGACATGGTTATTTCGTCTTAGATTTTTCTCCCTCGTCAATAATATTTATACTTTATCGATATTTCGATATGTTACAAACGGATTGACAAACTTTTTCTACCATTTGAGGGTGTGTATAACAAATATAACACATCAAAATTACTAAAGTGGTACTTATTCAAGTGTGAAATTCTGATTCTTTTGGAGAATTGGAACAATTGTATAGAACATCATTTAGATGATAAGTAATGTTTGTTATGAAAAAAAAAACTAATATCTGGGTTATAAGTTGATTTGTTTGGTCTGTAAGCTCTGTTGCAAAATCTACGGAAAGTTTTCCTACTACTGTTGCCAGTCGTGCCAAAAATAATATACCAAAATTTGAAGAAAATTTTGCCACAAATCTACCAAGTTAAATTTCGAAATAAATTTGACAAAATTTTTCTCTATTGATTTAGTTTAGTCAACGCATGGTTTTAATCTTGAATCAAAACAACAATAACAATTTTATTTCTACATAAAATTTTGACAAAATCTTATTTCGATAAAAATTTTGTCCAAATTTTATTTCTATAGAAAATTTTGTCAAAATTTTATTTCTATAGAAAATGTTATCCAAAATTTATTTATATCGAAAATTTTGATAAAATTTTATTTCAATAGGAACTTATGTCAAAATTTTATTTCTATGAAAAATTTTCTCAAAATTTTATTTCTATAGAAAATTTTCTGAAAATTTTATTTCTATAGAAAATTTTGTCAAAATTTTATTTATTTTGTCAAAATTTTATTTCTATAGAAAATTTTGTCAAATTTTTGTTCTATAGAAAATATTTTCAAAATTTTATTGTTATAGAAAATTTTGTCAAATTTTTATTCCAATAGAAAATTTTGTCAAATATTTATTTCTATAGAAAATTTTGTCTAATTTTTATTTCTATAGAAAATTTTGTCAAATTTTTATTCCAATAGAAAATTTTGTCAAAATTTTATTTCTATAGAAAATTTTGTAAAATTTTTATTTCTATAGAAAATTTTGTAAAATTTTTATTTCTATAGAAAATTTTGTCAAAATTTTATTTCTATAGAAAATTTTGTCAAAATTTTATTTCTATAGAAAATTTTGTCACAATTTTATTTCTATAGAAAATGTTGTCAAAATTTAATTTCTATAGAATATTTTGTCAAAATTTTATTTCTATAGAACATTTTGTCAAAATTTTATTTCTATAGAAAATTTTGTCACAATTTTATTTCTATAGAAAATGTTGTCAAAATTTTATTTCTATAGAATATTTTGTCAAAATTTTATTTATATAGAAAATGTTGTCAAAATTTTATTTCTATAGAAAATGTTGTCAAAATTTTATTTCTATAAAAAATGTTGTCAAAATTTTATTTCTATAGAAAATTTTGTCAAATTTTTATTTCTATAGAAAATTTTGTCAAATTTTTATTTTTATGGAAAATTTGGTCAACATTTTATTTCTATAGAAAATTTTGTCAAATTTTTATTTCTATAGAAAATTTTGTCAAATTTTTATTTCTATAGAAAATTTTGTCAAAATTTTATTTCGATACGAACTTCTGCCAAATTTTTATTTTTATAGAAAATTTTGTCAAAATTTTATGTTTTAGAATTTTTTTTTTCAAAGTTTTATTTCTATAGAAACTTTTATCAACATTTTATTTGTGTAGAAAATTTTGTCAAAATTTTATTTTTTATACCCTGCGTCACACTGCGGAACAGGGTATTATAAGTTAGTGCATATGATTGCAACACCCAGAAGGAGACGAGATAGACAATTGGTGTCTTTGGCAAAAATGTCCGTCTGTCCGTGAACACATTTTTGTAATCAAAGTCTAGGTCGCAGTTTTAGTCCAATCGACTTCAAATTTGGCACAAGTATGTGTTTTGGCTCAGAATAGATCACTATTGATTTTGGAAGAAATCGGTTCAGATTTAGATATAGCTCCCATATATATTTCGCCCGATATGGACTTATATGGCCCCAGAAGCCAGGGTTTTACCCTAATTTACTTAAAATTTTGCACAAGAAGAATAATTAGTACTGTAGTCAAGTGTGCCAAATTTTATTGAAATCGGTTCAGATTTAGATATAGCTCCAATATATATCTTTCGCCCGATATGGACTAATACGGTCCCAGAAGCCGTACCCCAAGTTGGTTGACATTTTGCACAGGGAGTAGAATTAGCATTGTAGCTATGCGTGCCAAATTTGGTTGAAATCGGTTCTGATTTAGATATAGCTCCCATATATAGCTTTCGCCCGATTTACACTCATATGACCACAGAGGCCAATTTTTAACTCCGATTTAATTGAAATTTTGCACAGGGAGTAGAATTAGCATTGTTGCTATGCGTGCCAAATTTGGTTGAAATCGGTGCAGATTTAGATATAGCTCCCATATATATGTTTTTCTGATTTCGACAAAAATGGTCAAAATACCAACATTTTCCTTGTAAAATCGCCACTGCTTAGTCGAAAAGTTGTAAAAATGACTCTAATTTTCCTAAACTTCTAATACATATATATCGAGCGATAAATCATAAATAAACTTTTGCGAAGTTTTCTTAAAATTGCTTCAGATTTAAATGTTTTCCATATTTTTTTACTAACATTGTGTTCCACCCTAGTGCCGACTTAAATTTTTAGTCTATAGATTTTGTAGAAGTCTATCAAATTCTGTCCAGATCGAGTGATATTTAAATGTATGTATTTGGGACAAACCTTTATATATAGACCCCAACACATTTAACGGATATGATATGGTATCGAACATTTAGATCTACAAAGTGGTGCAGGGTATAATATAGTCGGCCCCGCCCGACTTTAGACTTTCCTTACTTGTTTTTATATAGAAAATATTTTTTTCTATTGTTAAAATTTTATTTCTATAGAATATTTTGTCAAAATTTTATTTCTATAGAAATTGTTGTCAACATTTTATTTCTATAGAAAATTTTATCAAAATTTTATTTCAATAGAAAAGTTTTTCAAACTTTTATTGGAATAGAAAAATTCTTCAAATTTTTATTTCTTTAGAAAATTTTGTCAAAATTTTATGCCTACAGAAAATTGTTTTAAAATTGTATTTTTCTATATACAATGGAAGTACCTCTTAGTTGTAGAGGAATGTTTCTCAAAGTATCCTACCAATCGGCGAAACATTATTGGTAGAATTCTACCAATTGTGGCAACCGTGGTTCCTATTGTTTCGTTTCTTCCAATTGTTTTTAAAGCTTTCTCTAGAGCTTCCCTTCCTATTGTTGCCCCTATCCATTAATATTTCAATAAATCCATGCTTATTTTTATTCACAAATTTATGTATTTGTAGTGTCAAACATTACAGCACCTTTATAATTAATTTTACATTTTTTATCATTCATATAAAAGTTCCATGAAATATATTTCATTATATCACTCATTACATTCGCTGAGATTAAACGAATTAATGTTCTTGTGTGTGTGTGTGAATATGATTGTCGTTCTTCCCCTCATTTTACATGTGCTGATTTAATTTAATGCATGTATGTATTTGTGTATGAGTGTTGTATGCTTATTTATAGCAATATAAGAAGCATATAATAACAACGAATTAACTAAGGATCTCAATAATTTCAGCATTATATTAATATACGAGTATACGGATATATGTATTCTCACTCATACACATGACAATGTATCATGATGAGCAGCTCATTCAGATATGACAATCGTAATAAACTGACAACAAATTTTCATTAGCATAGCGTAACGATCTTAACACGCATTATAGTTATTACACGCACCATTACATGACAAAAGATTTCAATTGTTATATTCATTGGATTCACGTTGAGAAAATTAGAAAGAAATATATATGCAAATTTTACAGGTGGGCTTTTGTAATGAAACAACTGATGAATTAATGAGTGATGTGAAAATCCAACACAGCTGCAGCTGTGGACTGCCGTTTTATATTTATATATTATGGGTCGTGGTGAAAATCTGAGTTGAACTGGCGATGTCCGTACGTGAAGTCAGATTAACTTCCGACGTCCCTAGCTCTAGCTGTGGTTGCTAGTGTCTGAGCTTATGTAGATTAACGCAGCCAAAAAACTTCCGAAAATGTTGTAATTCGGAAGTTGTACAAACTTAAAACTTTTCCAATGAATTTTACATGGGTTTGTGAGCCACCGCACAGTGGGTTGAGCGGTAGGCAAAGTGGCGATTAATTCAGGAAAGCCGTAATTTTAAAATATTGTTATTTTTTATTGATGGATATTCATAAATGCATAAAATTACATAACTAGAAACAAAAAAAAAATAAAAATTGTTGTTTTAATATTTTATGGCCTTTTTTGTATTTTGGAAAAAGTGGTCTTATATCACAATTTTCTCTGTAACTTTTCAACGAAAAACGATAAATTAGGAAATGCAATTGAAAATTAGAGCATACTTAATGTGCTTTTAGAAAAAAAAAAGTTTTTAAAAAATAAAAATTAATAAATACTTAATCTGTATTTATATACCCAAAATTTTAAATTAAAATCCGATTTTTTTTCTTCAAATTCCGTAATTCCACATATTAAAAAAAAAAATACATTAGAAAATATTATTATATCTTATTGATCAATATTCATAAAAAAAAACATAGTATAAAAATAAAACAAACAACCATTACAGGAAAAAAATAATTTAAAAACAAGTATATACGGCCGTAAGTTCGGCCAGGCCGAAGCTTATGTACCCTCCATCATGGATTTCGTAGAAACTTCTTCTAAACACTGCCATCCAGAATCGAAATACTTAAGTTGCGGTAACGCTTGCCGATGGCAAGGTATCTCAAAACCTCCTAACACCATCTTCTAAATTGTATGTAAGTCCATACGTGGTATATATCAAATCAAAAAAGATCGATCCAATACGTATATAATTCATTTTGACAAAGTAGACATAAAATTTTGACAAAATTTTCTATAGAAATAAAATTTTCTATAGAAATAAAAATTTTGACAAAATTTTCTATAGAAAGAAAATTTTGACAAAAATTTATACAGAAATAACATTTTAACAAAATTTTCTATAGAAATAAACTTTTGACAAAATTTTCTATAGAAATAAAATCTTGGTAGATTATTTTTGGCTCGAGTGGCAACCATGATTAAGAACCGAATAAAATTTGAACAAAATCTTCTATAGAAATACAATTTTGACAAAATTTTCTATAGAAATAAAATTTTGACAATGATGAAAATTTTATTATGAACCGAATAAAATTTTAACAAAATTTTCTATAGAAATAAAATTTTGACAAAATTTTCTATAGAAATAAAATTTTGGTAGATTATTTTTGGCTCTAGTGGCAACCATGATTATGAACCGATATGGACCAATTTCTGTGTGATTGGACCAATTTTGCTATGGTTGTTAGCGACCAAATACTAACACTACGTTCCTAATTTGAACCGGATCGGATGAATTTTGCTCCTCCAAGAGGCTCCGGAGGTCAAATCTGGAGAACGTTTTATATGGGGCTATATATAATTATGGACCGATATGGACCAATTCTGCCACGGTTGTTAAAGATCATATACTAACACCATGTTCCAAATTACAACCGGATTGGATGAAATTTGCTTCTCTTGGAGACTTCGCAAGCCAAATCTGGGGATCGGTTTATATGGGGGCTATATATAATTATGAACCGATGTGGACCAATTTTTGCATGGTTGTTAGAGACCATATACCAATATCATGTACCAAATTTCAGGCGGATCGGATGAAATTTGCTTCTCTTTAAGGCTCCGCAACCCAAATCTGGGGATCGGTTTATATGGGCGCTATATATAATTATGGACCGATGTGGACCAATTTTGGTACGGTTGTTAGAGACCATATACCAATACCATGTACCAAATTTCAGCCGGATCGGATGCAATTTGCTTCTCTTTGAGGCTTCGCAAGCCAAATCTGGAGATCGGATTATATGGGGGCTATATATAATTATGAACCGATGTGGACCAATTTTTGCATGATTGTTAGAGACCATATACCAACACCATGTACCAAATTTCAGCCGGATCGGATGAAATATGCTTCTCTTAGAGACTCCACAAGCCAAATCTGGGGATCGGTTTATATGGGGGCTATATATAATTAAGGACCGATATGGACCAATTTTCGCATGGTTATTAGAGACCATATACCAACATCATGTACCAAATTTCAGCCGGATCGGATGAAATTTTCTTCTCTTTGAGGCTCCGCAAGCCAAATCTGGGGATCGGATTATATGGGGGCTATATATAATTATGAACCGATGTGGACCAATTTTTGCATGATTGTTAGAGACCATATACCAACACCATGTACCAAATTTCAGCCGGATCGGATGAAATATGCTTCTCTTAGAGACTCCACAAGCCAAATCTGGGGATCGGTTTATATGGGGGCTATATATAATTAAGGACCGATATGGACCAATTTTCGCATGGTTATTAGAGACCATATACCAACATCATGTACCAAATTTCAGCCGGATCGGATGAAATTTTCTTCTCTTTGAGGCTCCGCAAGCCAAATCTGGGGATCGGTTTATATGGGGGCTATATATAATTATGGACCGATATGAACAAATTTTTGCACGGTTGTTAGAGACCATACACCAACACCATGTACCAAATTGCAGCCGGATCGGATGAAATTTGCTTCTCTTTTAGGCTCCGCAAGCCAAATCTGGGGATCGGTTTATATGGGGGCTATATATAATTATGGACCGATGTGGACCAATTTCGGCATGGTTGTTAGAGACCATATACCAACACTATATACCAAATTTCAGCCGGATTGGATGAAATATGCTTCTGTTATAGGCTCCACAAGCCAAATCTGAGGGTCCCTTTATATGGGGGCTATACGTAAAAGTGGACCGATATGGACCAATTTTTGCATGGTTGTTAGAGAGAATATACTAACACCATGTACCAAATTTCAGCAGGATCGGATGAAATTTTCTTCTCTTAGAGCAATCGCAAGCCAATTTTGGGGGTCCGTTTATATGGGGGCTATACGTAAAAGTGTACCGATATGGCCCATTTGCAATACCATCCGACCTACATCGATAACAACTACTTGTGCCAAGTTTCAAGTCGATAGCTTGTTTCGTTCGGAAGTTAGCGTGATTTCAACAGACGGACGGACGGACGGACGGACGGACGGACATGCTTAGATCGACTCAGAATTTCACCACGACCCAGAATATATATACTTTATGGGGTCTTAGAGCAATATTTCGATGTGTTACAAACGGAATGACAAAGTTAATATACCCCCATCCTATGATGGAGGGTATAAAAAATATAATTGTACGGTTTTTTTTATTTACTTCATTTCATTAATTTTAAAAGTATTCATAATCATCATTTACTTCACAACCATTATAAAATTAATTTCCCACCTCAGAAGATTAAAGATCTTGAAGTGATTTTTGTTTCGAATTCTTCATAATGTTATGTAAGTCATGGCGAGAAATAAAAATTGTTTTGGGACTTGTTCCTGAAATTAGTCGAATTTTCAGTCGTTTAAAATTTGCAAAATACTATTCGTTTTCCCTTGTACCGAATAATTTACAAACACACAACACTTTCAATAAATAACATCACATTAAACAAAACATTGACAGTCAATAAAAAAATAAATGAAAGTGGCAGTACCGAATCTTAAATACCATACGTATTAAATTCTTACCAATTAATTATCAATACATTGGTAGATGGAACATCATCAGCTTAAACCAATATGACAACAGTACTCGTATGTTCGCACGTATGTACATGACCAACATTTATCATGTAGGGTACAAATGAAAAACTAAACTAAATAGAGATGGAAGCGTGATCAAATTTATTTTTCAAAACAGTGTACGTGTGTAAAATATAATTTTCTCATATTATTCAGATTTTCAAACGAAGCTTTGTAAGTAATTTGGAATTAATTAATTTTTTTTTCGTGAGTGCGCGTGATTTAAAATTACTCACGCACCCCTCTCTAATAAACTGCACACTCAGTAGCTACAATAACAAATACTAAACGGAATATAAAGACAAAAGATAATAAGGTCAAAGTGATTTTTTGTTTGTTTTATTTTTTTATATATATTTTTAGCGACTGGAGTTATTTTACAAATTCTTTAATAAGTCAAAAAATGCAACAAAAAGGCAAAAAGATGTTTTGGAATTTATAAGCTGAAACTTCATATTTTAAGAAAATATAAGCAGTTTTACCAAGTTTCACCGATAATTCAGTTGAAATCCAATACAAACATCAAAAATACCTCATTTTTGGAGCAATTTCCTTATATTTTTTTTTTTTTTTTCAATATTTCCAAAACATTTATCTAAACAAACAAATATTTATCATATGCTCAAATACCTGAAGTAGACGGCTCCATTATAAAATTTTCACTTTTAGAAGTATTAATTAAAAAAATTATCACTGGAAATATGCAAATTTTCACTTTTAACCAATGCGCGCAAAAATAATAATAATTATTGAACTTTGAAGACACACTGCAAATAAAGTAAACAACTAAGAACTTTTATTTTGGCAAGTAGTGATGTAGAATTTTATCTTCTTTCATCCGGTACCAAATACGGTTATTAAAGTTAAAGTTCGTCTTTCGAATTAATCGCCACTTTTGATGGATTTCAACCCTCTGTGCACCGTAGTGCAATTGTTAGCATGCTCGCCTTGCATACATAAGGTCGTGAGTTCGATTCCTGCTTCGACCGATGTGGAACGCCTTTCGGACTCCGTTATAAAAAGGAGGTCCCTTGTCATTGAGCTTAACATAGAATCTTAAAGCACTCAGTGATAAGAGAGAAGTTCACCACTGTGGTATCACAATAGACTGAATAATCTAAGTAAGCCTGATACATTGGGCTGTCACCTAACCTAACCTAACTTATGGGCTTGTCATAGGACGGAAGTACCCCAATTTTTGATCTTTAGCATTGCTTTAGAAGCTATACCCGGAAGGTTAATTTGAATGAATAAGTTCAAAAAACAAAAATTAAAAATTAAAAAGCAAGTATATTTTTCATCAATTTCATTATTGACTTTTAATAATATTTCTATTATGCTTATATTTTCTTATTATCTAATTTTTATAATTTAAAAAACTTTTTCGCTCTGGTCAGGGAATGACCAGGGGTTTGTTGGCACCATAACAGAACGCCTTAGAACACTCAGCCACAAATGCCATTAAACTCGAAGCGTCGAAATGTCAGTTCAAATGTTTGTGACATGATGGTAATACGAACACAGTTGCCAATCAAGCCAAAAATAATCTACAGAAATTTTGAGCTAATTTGACAAAAAAAAAAAAAAAAAATATTTTGCAAAATTTAACTTCTTTAGAAAATGTTGTCTGAATTTTATTTCTATAGAAAATTTTGCCTAAATTTTATTTCAATAGAAAATTTATTAAGTACCTCTTAGTTAGAAAGGAACATTTTGCAAAATCTACCAATGGTAATCGTGAACATGGAAAAAATGCATAAAACTAGTTTTTGTGATCTTCTTTACTCGTACGAATGAAAAAATAGAGAACGAAGGTTCAAATCTCACCAGCGGTGTAATTTTTTTTAACAAATATTTTACTAAAATATTATTTTATGTTTCATATCGTTTTTAGTTTGTTATTTTTGCTATATAGTGTTGTATGAATATATTTTTCAATATAAACTCTTAAAAAAATTTAAAATTATTGTAATTTGAAACCTTCTCAAGAGAACTTCTTTAAATGTGCAAGAGTCAACTGACACAGTTTCATACCCCTTCGGGAGTGAACATTTTAATGTTTTTTTATATTTTACTAAAATAATACTTTTTTAATGATAAGGTCAAAATTTGGTCAAAATTTGGTTTATTTAAAAAATCAAATTAAATTTCTTTTTCAAGTTCAATTAGTATAAAATTCAGGAAAAATATTCAGTTAGGCTTTCGCTTTTCCAAATTCGAATTGCCGGGCCTCACGCTTGACACCTGCCATCAGATTTTTTACAGCCACCTTCTTCGCCGCAGAAAGCCAGTTTGCCTTGAACTGCTGCTCGTCATTAGCAGTTTTTTTTTTTTTTTTGACTTCTTTAGGTTCCGCTTGACAATAGCCCAGTATTTCTCAATTGGGCGGAGCTCTGGCGTGTTGGGAGGGTTCTTGTTCTTGGGAACCACGTGCACGTTGTTGGCGGCGTACCACTCCATGGCCTTTTTACCGTAATGGCAAGATGCCAAATCCGGCCAAAACAGTACGGAACAACCGTATTTCTTCAGGAAAGGCAGCAGACGTTTATTCAAACACTCTTTCACGTAAATTTCTTGGTTGACAGTCCCGGAAGCTATGAAAATGCTGCTTTTCAAGCCACAAGTACAGATGGCTTGCCAAACCAGATATTTCTTTGCGAACTTTGACAGTTTTAGGTGCTTGAAAATATCTGCTACCTTTCCCCTTCCTTTTGTCGTATAAAACTTCTGTCCCGGAAGCTGATAGTAGTCGGCTTTGACGTAGGTTTCGTCGTCCATTACCACGCAGTCAATCTTCGTCAGCATCGTCGTGTACAGCCTACGGGATCGCGCTTTGGCCGTCGTATTTTGTTTATCATCGCGATTTGGAGTCACTACCTTCGTGTATGTCGATAGTCCGGTTCGTTTTTTGGCTCGATGCACGGTTGTAGACGATACACCCAGCTTATTTGCGGCATCTCGGAGAGAGAGAGAGAGGTTAGGGTTTCGCTTGAAACTACCGGCAACTCTCTTTGTCGTCTCAGCGGCTTCCGGTTTTCGATTTCCCCCCGATCCAGACTTCCTGGCTGTCGACAAACATTCCCCAAACACTTTAATTACATTTGTAATGGTTGATTTGGCAGCTTTTAGCGATTTTGCCAGCTTTGCGTGCGAGTAGCTCGGATTTTCGCGATGCGCGAGCAAAATTTTGATACGCTGCTCTTCTTGCTTGGACGGCATTTTGACAACTGAAGAGTGAATTACAAAATCAAAATAGGAGCAACATTCTACACACACACACACACCTTCAAAATGAGGGGTGTTCAGGGTTTTTAAATGCAAAATTGAAAAAAATACGTCAATTTTATATTAACCAAATTTTGACCGTATCACCCTTTAGTTAACTTTTTCTTCTATGAGAGGATGTAATTTCGTGAACTGCAGTTAAAAAGTATAACAGGGCATTAAAAATTCCTGGTTTTAACAACGTTTTGTGGAAATCTTAAAATGTGGAGCAAATTTAGTTCAATTTTCGTGCGAGGTATAAAACAATTCACTTTTTTTCGGTGCATCTGACTTATATAAATAACAAATACTTGTGCCAAGTTTGAAGTTTTGGGTTATTTCAACAGACGGACGGACACCCGGACAAGCACATCGCTAGATCGACTTAGGATGAGTAGTATAAAAAAAAATTGCCAAGATTTCATAAAATATTGCTATGACCCTTTTGTAACCATATTATAAGGGATGATCAATATTTTTGCCTTTAACCTTCAGCTCACAAATTTAAATTAATAAAATTCACGATTCCAAATTATGCCTTCTACATGCTCTGGCTAATTATGATTTTCTGACCTATTTTAAGTTGGTTAATATAAACTTTCAAAGAGTATAGACGCCTTTTATCATTGTGCAAAACAAAACAATCACAAGAAATGAAATGTCTACCAGATCAGCCATTCAAATTCAATTTTCCGTTAATTTTGTATTCGTTTATTTAACAGGATAAACAGATTTACTTTTCATTTAGTCAAAACATTAGAAGAAATCCAACACTTTGAAAGATACTTGAGCATAGAACTTTTTACGGCCATTAATGATGAAGATGATGACAACGACAACGACGATGATGATGATTTTGATGTGGTTGATAAGTTAAGCAAACACCACTTGTGAACGTTCCAAGAAACCAGGCATATCCTCTTCCCGACGATGAGAGAAAGTGGGCGACTGGGAAGAGCCAGTGAAGTATGTTTGTATGAGTTATGGTCATATTGTATTAAAATGTTTACCCGGCTAAAGTGGTTACACTGGCTAGGATGTGGCCACCGACCCTGTGGTTGCGGCGGGAGCTATGGTATTTAAAACGTTTGTGGTCTTAACACTCCATGGATAAAGAAGTATTGCGAGGCATTTCCAAACGGTGGGGAGAATCTCAGTAAGTCTATGAATAGACAGCTTTGACTTTCGAGCCCTCGACTTAATGTCTCTACTTTGGATATAATGGAAATTAACATCTTTGTTGATTTTGCGTTTTTTTTTTTTTCGTTTTCGTTTTTGTTTTGTTGGTCGGTCCATGCCCGGTCGGCTTTCTCAAGTTAAAGCGTAATTTAATATCGCCTTTTGCTGTTAATGAAATATTTAATAAAAGCCATGATGTCAAGTATGGAACACCATCCCTACTTCTATTACCCCACAAAATAATTTTGGTTTCTGTTGTGATCATAAATGAGGTCGTGTTTGTGAATCTTGGCCTTTGTTGGGTCCAAAAAGAGGTTACTTTTGTGTCAGCTAACATTTGAATAGATGAAGTGGTCACAGTGTCAAATTATTATCACATAGAGAGTTAATGGATTCCAAGGATTTTCTTAAATAATGAAAAGATTCTGGAAATTTGAAGAAAATTATTCAATTGAGTTTAGTTACATGTTCTTAAGGATAATTCAATGTTGCTACTATCCTTTCGAATAAGCGGCATTTATTACAGGAAAATAAGAGTATGTGGTAGTAGAATTGATGACATTTTCTTAGTTAATGAGGGTGGTCCTATAAGTACTTACTCTGCGTATGATGCAAGTGTTTTACAAAGAGCAATGTGCATATATCAATTTAAACAGACATACATTATTATACGCCGAACTATATAGTGGTCAAGGTATAATAATTTTGATTTGCCAAAAAATGAGCCTATCAGAAATATTCATTTTAGATCCCATATAATTATATAACGATAATCACTTAAGTCGATCTAGGCCTAGGGAGTCACCGTGGTGCAATGGTCAGCATGCCCGCATTGCATACACAAGATCGTGGGTTCAAATCCAGTTTCGACCATACACCAAAAGGTTTTTCAGCGGTGGATTATCCCACCTCAGTAATGTTGGTGGCATTTGTTCTATAAGTGGTTTCACAGCAATGTGGAACGCCGTTGGAACTTGGCTATAAAAAGGAGGTCCCTTGTCATTGAGCTTAACATAGAATCGGGCAGCACTCAGTAATAAAAGAGAAGTTCACCACTGTGGTATCACAATGGACTGAATAGTCTAAGTGAGCCTGTAACATCGGGCTGCCACTATACCTAACCTAGGCTTTAGTGTCCGTCCGTCTATGTATTTGGTTTTCGCATTTATTAACTAATTTTGAGGAAATTTGGTGCACAGTGTTTTCTTTTAGTACAAAGACGAATGCTATTGAATTTAGAAAAAAAAACAAGTAAGTAAAGTAGAAAGTCGGGCGGGGCCGACTATATCATACCCTAAACCACCATTACAGAATTAGTAATCATAAGCATTTGTGGGGTAGCATATAGATCTGGGAGATAAACCGCAGTTGCATATTTGAGAAAATTAAGGGGTACATGTCTATGGGTGCTTTGTGTCAATCTGACTATAGCTCATGCAGCAGCATGCCAGCATTGCATACACAAGATCGTGGGTTCAAATCCAGTTTCGACCATACACCAAAAGGTTTTTCAGCGGTGGATTATCCCACCTCAGTAATGTTGGTGGCATTTGTTCTATAAGTGGTTTCACAGCAATGTGGAACGCCGTTGGAACTTGGCTATAAAAAGGAGGTCCCTTGTCATTGAGCTTAACATAGAATCGGGCAGCACTCAGTAATAAAAGACAAGTTCACCACTGTGGTATCACAATGGACTGAATAGTCTAAGTGAGCCTGTAACATCGGGCTGCCACTATACCTAACCTAGGCCTTAGTGTCCGTCCGTCTATGTATTTGGTTTTCGCATTTATTAACTAATTTTGAGGAAATTTGGTGCACAGTTTTTTCTTTTAGTACAAAGACGAATGCTATTGAATTTAGAAAAAAAAAACAAGTAAGTAAAGTAGAAAGTCGGGCGGGGCCGACTATATCATACCCTAAACCACCATTACAGAATTAGTAATCATAAGCATTTGTGGGGTAGCATATAGGTCTGGGAGATAAACCGCAGTTGCATATTTAGGAAAATTAAGGGGTACATGTCTATGGGTGCTTTGTGTCAATCTGACTATAGCTCATAGTCAATGTTGCCAGGGAATATGTTCGGTTTACCCTACAAGGACAAAGAAAGTTCCCTACTTTCCCATACATTCCCAAACAATTTTCCCTACTATATTTTTCGTTAAATTTAAACAATTTTACACAACAAAAATGGTTCTAAGTACTTTATTATCTTAAAACATGAATATGCAACGTATATAACTTAGAATATAAATTTGTATTACCACCACGGTTGCCACAGTTGGTAGAATTCTACCCAAATTAGTAATCTTTTTTATTAAATCTCTATAAAAATAAAATTTTGGAAAAAGTTTCTATAAACAGATTTTTGTGAGAAATTTTTCTATAGAAATAAAATTTTGACAATAAATTCTATAGAAATAAAATTTTGAGAAAAAATTCCACAGAAATAAAATTTTGAGAAAATTTTTTATAGAAATAATTTTTTGAAAAAAATGTCTATAGAAATACAATTTTGACAAAATGTTCTATAGAAATAAAATGTTGACAACATTTTCTACAGGAATAAAGTTTACCACACATTGTTAAAGATCAAGACTTGCCGGCTTCTAATTTCCTCCTCTAGAGCCACCAAAATTTAAAAATTATTACAAATTGTGTTGAGTGAAAATGTCCTACATTGTGGCCCTACGTCCCTACAAGACGCTAAATATTAGCAAAACCCTACATATATGGAATTTCCCCTACTTCTAGCAACACTGGCTGTGTTGATATTGCACCTACGGAGTTAGTATGCCACTAATATTGAGCCCATTATTAAAACAAGTATATACGGCCGTGGATTGCGTAGAAACTTCTTCTAAACACTGCCATCCGCAATCGAATTACTTAAGTTGCGGTAACGCTTGCCGATGGCAAGGTATCTTAAAACCTCCTAACACCATCTTCTAAATTGTATGTAAGTCCATACGTGGTATATATTAAATCAAACAAGTATATACGGCCGTAAGTTCGGCCAGGCCAGGTTACAAACGGAATGACAAAGTTAATATACCCCCATCCTATGATGGAGGGTATAAAAAGATCGATCCAATACGTAAAGGGTGATTTGTTAAGAGCTTGATAACTTTTTTTTAAAAAAAAACGCATAAAATTTGCAAAATCTCATCGGTTCTTTATTTGAAACGTTAGATTGGTCCATGAAATTTACTTTTTGAAGATAATTTCATTTAAATGTTGACCGCGGCTGCGTCTTAGGTGGTCCATTCGGAAAGTCCAATTTTGGGCAACTTTTTCGAGCATTTCGGCCGGAATAGCCCGAATTTCTTCGGAAATGTTGTCTTCCAAAGCTGGAATAGTTGCTGGCTTATTTCTGTAGACTTTAGACTTGACGTAGCCCCACAAAAAATAGTCTAAAGGCGTCAAATCGCATGATCTTGGTGGCCAACTTACCGGTCCATTTCTTGAGATGAATTGTTCTCCGAAGTTTTCCCTCAAAATGGCCATAGAATCGCGAGCTGTGTGGCATGTAGCGTCATCTTGTTGAAACCACATGTCAACCAAGTTCAGTTCTTCCATTTTTGGCAACAAAAAGTTTGTTAGCATCGAACGATAGCGATCGCCATTCACCGTAACGTTGCGTCCAACAGCATCTTTGAAAAAATACGGTCCAATGATTCCACCAGCGTACAAACCACACCAAACAGTGCATTTTTCGGGATGCATGGGCAGTTCTTGAACGGCTTCTGGTTGCTCTTCACTCCAAATGCGGCAATTTTGCTTATTTACGCAGCCATTCAACCAGAAATGAGCCTCATCGCTGAACAAAATTTGTCGATAAAAAAGCGGATTTTCTGCCAACTTTTCTAGGGCCCATTCACTGAAAATTCGACGTTGTGGCAGATCGTTCGGCTATTCATGATGAAATGTCAAAGCATACTGAGCATCTTTCTCTTTGACACCATGTCTGAAATCCCACGTGATCTGTCAAATACTAATGCATGAAAATCCTAACCTCAAAAGAATCACCCTTTATATAATTCAGTTTGACAAAGTAGACATAAAATTTTGACAAAATTTTCTACAGAAATAAAATTTTAACAAAATTTTCTGTAGAAATAAAATTTTCTATATAAACAAAATTTTCTATAGAAAGAAAATTTTGACAAAAATGTCTACAGAAATAAAATTTTAACAAAATTTTTTATATAAATAAACTTTTGACAAAATATTCTATAGAAATAAAATCTTGGTAGATTATTTTTGGTTCGAGTGGCAACCATGATTATGAACCGAATAAAATTTGAACAAAATTTTCTATAGAAATAAAATTTTGACAATGATGAAAATTTTATTATGAACCGAATAAAATTTTAACAAAATTTTCTCTAGAAATAAAATTTTGGCAAAATTTTCTATAGAAATAAAATTTTGACAAAATTTTCTATATAATAAAATTTTGGTAGATTATTTTTGGCTCTAGTGGCAACCATGATTATGAACCGATATGGACCAATTTTTGTGTGATTGGACCAATTGTTGTATGGTTGTTAGCAACCATATACTTTGTTGTATGGTTGTTAGCGACCATATACATATTTTGCTCCTCCAAGAGGCTCCGGAGGTCAAATCTGGAGAACGTTTTATATGGGGGCTATATATAATTATGGACCGATATGGACCAATTCTGGCACGGTTGTTAAAGATCATATACTAACACCATGTTCACAATTACAACCGGATTGGATGAAATTTGCTTCTCTTTGAGGCCTCGCAAGCCAAATCTGGAGATCGGTTTATATGGGGTGTATATATAATTATGGTCCGATGTGGACCAATTTTTGCATGGTTGTTAGAGACCATATAACAATATCATGTACCAAATTTCAGGCGGATCGGATGAAATTTGCTTCTCTTTGAGGCTCCGCAACCCAAATCTGGGGATCGGTTTATATGGGCGCTATATATAATTATGGACCGATGTGGAACAATTTTTGCACAGTTGTTAGAGACCATATACCAATACCATGTACCAAATTTCAGTCGGATCGGATGCAATTTGCTTCTCTTTGAGGCTTCACAAGCCAAATCTGAAGATCGGTTTATATGGGGTCCATATATAATTATGGACCGATGTGGACCAATTTTTGCATGGTTGTTAGAGACCATATACCAACATCATGCACCAAATTTCAGCCGGATCGGATGAAATTTGCTTCTCTTTGAGGCCTCGCAAGCCAAATCTGGAGATCGGTTTATATGGGGTGTATATATAATTATGGTCCGATGTGGACCAATTTTTGCATGGTTGTTAGAGACCATATACCAACATCATGCACCAAATTTCAGCCGGATCGGATGAAATTTGCTTCTCTTTGAGGCTCCGCAAGCCAAATCTGGGGATCGGTTTATATGGGGGCTATATATAATTATGGACCGATGTGAACCAATTTTTGCACGATTGTTAGAGACCATCTACCAACACCATGTACCAAATTTCAGCCGGATCGGATGAAATATGCTTCTCTTAGAGGCTCCAGAAGCCAAATCTTGGGATCGGTTTATATGGGGGCTTAATATAATTATGGACCGATGTGGACCAATTTTTGCATGGTTGTTAAAGACCATATACCAACACCATATACCAAATTTCAGCCCGATCGGATGAAATATGCTTCTGTTAGAGGCCCATTTTCAATACCATCCGACCTACATCGATAGCAACTACTTGTGCCAAGTTTCAAGTCGATAGCTTGTTTCGTTCGGAAGTTAGCGTGATTTCAACAGACGGACGGACGGACGGACGGACATGCTTAGATCGACTCAGAATTTCACCACGACCCAGAATATGTATACTTGATGGGGTCTTTGAGCAATATTTCGATGTGTTACAAACGGAATGACAAAGTTAATATACCCCCATCCTATGATGGAGGGTATAAAAAAGAAAATCGTTAAATTAATGTGGGTAATAAATACAAATTTGTAAAAATCGAGCAATATTCTTATGTAAGAGCTACAAGTACGTATAAGTACGATCGGCTAGTACATCAAAATTTGAAATTTGAGTAACATTGGTTAATAAATAAGAGTACTATGGCCAAATTTGGGAAAATCGAGCGATGCATATATGTGGAAGCTATATCTAAACCTGAACCAATTTGCATAATATTTTGCGGGTTTGAGTAATACCACAAAAGGTTACTTTGTGCACGATTTGAGTAAGATCAGTTACGAAATGAGGCCTGCATGGTCAAACATAAGGTTATAAGGGCGAATTTTTCAAAATCGGGCAATACAGATATGGGAGCTATATCTAAATTTGAGCCTATTTCGATGAAATTTTGCACATATAGAAAGTACTATAGTGGACTGGATCTAGCCAACTTTTAGCATTATCGGTTAATAAATAAGGGTTCTATGGCCAAATTTGGGAAAATCGGGCTATACATATATATGGGAGCTATATCTAAATCTGAACCGATTTCGACGATTTTGTGCACATATAGTTAGTGATATAGAAGACTACATTTAGTCAAATTTGGGTAAGATCGGTTGATAAATAAGGGTTTTATGACCAAATTTAGAAAAATCGGGCGGTACATATATATGGGAGCTATAGCTAAATCTGAACCGATTTCGATGATTTTTTGCACATATAGTTAGTGCTATAGAAGATTATATTTAGTCAACTTTAAGTAAGATCGGTTGATAAATAAAGGTTTTGTGGCCAAATTTGGGAAAATCGGGCGATACATATATATGAGAGGTATATCTAAATCTGAACCGATTTGGATGAAATTTTGCAGACTTGAAGGGCGATGGAAGTACCTTTTGCCAAATTTGGTGACGATCCGTTTGAAAAAACGCGCAACGTGACCCCATTTGTCGAAATCGGGCGATACATATATATGGGAGTTATATCTAAATTTGATCCGATTTCTTCCCAATTCAATAGCGTTCGTCCTTGTGCCCAAAAAGCTCCCTGTACCAAGTTTCATCAAAATCGGTTAATAATTGCGACCGGAATCCTGTGAACAACAAATACATGAACAGACGGGCGGACGGACACCAAGCGCTCAGCAGGTGATTCTGAGTCGATCGGTATATATTTTATGGGGTCTAAAATCAATATTTCTGGTAGGCACATTTTTTGGCCGATCAAACTTATTATACCCTGACCACTATGTGGTTTAGGGTATAGGTTAGGTTAGGTTATGTGGCAGCCCGATGTATCAGGCTCACTTAGACTATTCAGTCCATTGTGATGCCACAGTCGTGAACTTCTCTCTTATCACTGAGTGCTGCCCGATTCCATGTTAAGCTCAATGACAAGGGACCTCCTTTTTATAGCCGAGTCCGAACGGCGTTCCACATTGCAGTGAAACCACTTAGAGAAGCTTTGTAACCCTCAGAAATGTCACCAGCATTACTGAGGTGGGATAATCCACCGCTGAAAAACTTTTTGGTGTTCGGTCGTAGCAGGAATCGAACCCACGACCTTGTGTATGCAAGGCGGGCATGCTAACCATTGCACCACGGTGGCTCCCATACCCATTTAGGGTATAATAAAATCGATTGTTCGAAATATTTCAAATAAATTTTTATGGTGTTGGGCATTCAAATGGATCGATTCAGCCCATCTGCTAGTCTAATATTCTAGGAAACATAAAATGTTCTTCATAATTGGAAGGTGCTTTTCATTTGCGGTCATACCGTAAATTGATGGAATGAACAACGCAATGGAAACTTATTTACGTAAAAACTCGTTTAGTTACAAAAGTGTTTTAAAAATGTAGTTTAGCCAGTGTCGGAATCGAGCATAATCTTTACGACTCCGACTCCAGCAAAATCTTCAGACTCCGACTCCGCAGCCCTGGTCGCATATATTGATAGAGCCTTATATATTGCAGAACGTCCACGGAATTATCTTCTCATTCAATGCAAGCCCTAAGAAACGTAGAGCCCAACTTATTCCGTTGAGCCTGTATAATTTTACCAGCAATTGTTTCGGGCGTCTAGTTTCCAACAAAATAAGCATTCAATGGCCCCACTAAAATATCCTCCGTATAAGTTTTTTCGTAAACTTTCCATGTTTTAATGTAACTCGGAACATTTTTTATAACTCCTTGCCGAGTTAATATATTTAGCCCTGAATATCCGGATATGCTTCTAAGTCCACTATAAAGTTTTGATGAAATGCATGACTCTCTTCTCAGTAATAAAGGACATAATATTAAAGGGCCCTATTCTCCTCGCATTCGATGGAAATGTTGATGGATGTCTTTCCTCCAATCCTGCTAACTTGCCGTAAGTAAAAAATGTGTTCCTTTAAAACTTGCCAGTTAAGATATCAATCACCTCCTGTGAGACATCATGTCGCTTGTTGCTCTCTTACCGTCTTATACTCAAAACTAAGAAAGCGATTTTCCCATTCAAATAAACCTAACCTTTCACAACTTAAGCTAAAATAAAAAGCTAAATATTTTAAAGACATTGGCAAATATCCCCAATGGCCTCTTAAATTCATTTGGGAATTATTTTTGCACTCATCTCTCCACTAAGGTAAACAGTGTAGAAAAGAACTTTTAGGAAAATTTTAAACTTGTCTTTTAAAGTTTCTCCTTGGAATTCTTTTTTCTCACACATTTTTCAGTCTTCCTTATGAGAGTGAGTTTTTGTCCACTTCTTGGTTTGCCAACTTTGCGGATGTTACCTTCATTGCCTAGTTCGTCGTTCCTGTATCTGGCTTCGTTGTATCATTTTTGGCATTTTATTACGGATATAAAACAAATTTCATTCGAAAAGTTTTGTTTTATTATATCCCCAAGGACTTGTATGAGTTGAGAGCAAAAATTCATCATGACTCTAAAATTTGTTGGCAATTTTGTTCGTTCAGTATAGCCATTGGGTTGGTTGTTGGATGTTGGCTATTTGGTGTGACTACCCCAGAGACATGGTTTTAATTTCAATTTTATTTCAATACTAAAAGCTAAAAACATTTATGTCCATATAACATGATTTTTTAAAATTGTATAAAATTATTTAATTTTTTTTTCAAATAGAATAAATTTTGGCAATAAGGGAATTAAAATGAAAACATATAATACTTTTAAGAGCATATTGATTTTAGAGTATATAAGTATTGACCAAAGACAATATGTTGTATTTGTGAAAGTACTGTGGTGGAAATTGTTTAAAAAATTTCGTGACTATAATATTAATATCTAATATAGAGTGTTATATGTCTGTTATATAAAAAATTAGCCGATATCAACAAAACATGAATAGTTTATTTGTGGCACCAATATAAACTTACCATCCAAATTTTATTCAAATCGTATGAAAATTTCGTGCTGAAAAAATAATTTTCTGTATAAATAAAATTTTGTAACATTTTTATTTCTATAGAAAATGTCAAAATTATATTTCTATAGAAAATTTTGTCAAAATTTTATTTCCATAGGAAATTTTGTCAAAATTTTATTTCTATATGAAAACTTTGTCAAAATTTTATTTCTATAGGAAACTTTGCCAAAATTTTATTTCTATAGAAAATTTTGACATAATTTTATTTCTATAGAAAATTTTGTCAAAATTTTATTTTTATAGAAAATTTTATCAAAATTTTATTCCTATAGAAAATTTTGTCAAAATTTTATTTCTATAGAAAAATTTGTCAAAATTTTATTTCTATTGTAAATTTTGTCAAAATTTTATTTCTATAGAAAATTTTGTCAAAATTATATTTCAACATTTTATTTCTATTGAAAATTTTATCAAAACTTAGTTTTTATAGAAAATTGTGTCAACATTTAATTTCCATATTTTTTATTTTTTTTGTCAAAATTTTATTTCTAAAGAAAATTTTGTCAAAATTTTATGTCTATTGAAAATCGTGTCAATATTTTATTTATTTGGAAAATTTTGTAAAAACTTTATTTCTATAGAAAATTTTGTTAAAATTTTATTTCTATAAAAAAAAAAATTTTGTCAACATTTTATTTCAATTAAAAATTTTGTCAAAATTATATTTCTATAGAAAATTTTGTCAAAATTTTAATACTATAGGAAATTTTGTCGAAATTTTATTTCTATGGGGAATTTTTTAAAAATTATATTTCCATAGGAAAATTTTCCAAAACTTTATCTCCTTTGGAAATTTTTTTAAAATTTTATTTCAATACAAATGCTGTAAAAGTTTTATTTCTTTAGAAAATTTCGTCAACATTTTATTTCTTTAGAAAATTTTGTCAAAATTTTATTTCTTTAGAAACTTTTGTCAAAATTTTATTTCTTTAGAAAATTTCGTCAAAATTTTATTTCTATAGAAAATTTTGTCAAAATTTTAATTCTATAGAAAATATTGTTAAAATTTTATTTCTATAGATATTTTTGTCTAAATTGTATTTCTATAAAAAATTTTGTCAAAAATTTCATTTCTATATGAAATGCTCTCAAAATTTTATTTCTATAAAAAATGCTGTCCAAATTTTATTTCTATTGAAAATTCTGTCAAAATTTTATTTCTGTAGAAAATTTTGTCAAAATTTTAATTCGATAGGAAATTTAGTCAACATTTTATTTTTATGGGAAATTTTGTCAAAATTCCATTTTTATGGAAAATTTTGTCAAAATTTTATTTCTATAGAAAATTTGTTAAAATTTTATTTCTATAGAAAATTTTGTCAAAATTTAAATTCTATAGGAAGTTTCTCCCAATTTTGTTATGGGAAAATATTGTCAAAATTTCATTTTTATAGAAAATTTTGTCAAAATTTTATTTCTATAGAAAATTTTGTCAAAATTTTATTTCCGGAGGAAATTTGTGAAATACCTTTTAAATCTACCAAACATGAAGTGTAATAAAACTATCGATAATCTGTTTGTTTTTTTTTTTTTAATTTTTTCTTCCAAATGAAATTCCATGGATCCGAAAACAAAGTATATGAATTCTATAATAAGTCTACATAAATTTCCGTGTCGATGATATAGATGTGCACTTTTTCCGAATCACATAATGGGGATCAAAACTACTCTCTGGGAAATTGTTTTTGGCTGTGGTACTGATCGACTCCTGAAACACACGCTCATTGTAATTCTCTAATCTTCTTCGCCCAAATTATCCACATATTGTAATTAACCGTCTTCAAATTCGGTACAGGATATATTGAAAACTTATTGAACAATTATTTAAATAATTGGTTGTTAGTGTATTTGGTCCTGCGTACACTGTGCTGCTTTGAAAATATTTTAACAAAATACATATAAACTCATAACATATTTTGGATTTACTTTGGGATTTGTTTTGGTTTGAACATTTATGCCATTTCATTTGGGTCTTGTATGGTTGGTATTTTAGAGACTTTTTGTGATTCTTAAAATTAATTTGCTATTTCATTATTGTAAATTTCCATTTTGTGTCGGATGTTGGGTGTTTATATATTTTTTAGCATCCAAACGATTTGATTTTTATAATTTGCATTATTTGCATGGGACAGATGATTTGTTATAAATTAGTTCTTCACCTAAAAGGTAATGGGATTGGTATATGGCGTCTTCGGACAATCCTCTTACTTTTTTGTCTATCCGTTAGTATGTCAAAAAAAAAAACTTTTTTGTAATAAAAGCGAGATCAAGTTAAAATTCCATATCAAATATGGACTCACATTTGGTGTGTTTCGATTTTATGGTGTGTTTTTTATTGTAATTGTTACATAGATGGATCTCATCCTTTAAAAATAAAACCTTATCGAGTTAGTACCGGCTACCATAATTTCGTTTCCATTTTCACTCCACCAGCTCAAAGATAAAAAACAGATTATAATAAAAGTCCAATATAGCCTAATAATTTTTCCATTAACACGACAAATGAATAATAATTTTACCATCGCATTAGTGGTCCACATATATGAGACTGGTTTAGTTATGAATATGCCTGTGTGTGTGTGTGTGAGATTGTGTTCACTGGTGTTGGTAGTATCTATTCATATACTACCTGCTAACAGATTAATATTAACTCAAAGCCATAGTTGTGTGGTAAAATGCCATGCTACGACCCATGGTCACGATGCTAGATTTTCAAAGAAGAATCCAACATCATTACCAACAGCGTTAAATTACACCACCTATAGCATAGGTCACGTTTGTAAATACACATCTGTATATGAGTGTGCGTCTGTGTGTGTGTGTGTGCTCTTCTGTTTGCGTTCATGAGTGTGTTCCGGCTTTAGGCTTACGTTTAAAGTGTCATTAATTCATATTACACAGTGGGAATCGAAAGTAACTGCAGAGGCACAGTGGTTATATTATTACTATTTATACCCTAACAACATTGTGATCAGGGTATAATAACTTTGATCGGCCAAAAAAATCGATCGACTAAGAATTACTTCCTGAGTAAACCTAGCCCTTGACTTGTTAGTAGGAGGATTTCGGTCGAATTTATTTACCGATTTTCATGAAATTTGGTGAACGTCCAAACGCTATTGAATAAAAAAAAAACTTTTTTTAGAAATAAAGTTTTGCAAAAATTTTCTATAGAAATAAAAATTTGACAAAATATTCTATAGAAATAAACGTTTGGAAAATTTTTCTACAAAAATAAACTTTTGCAAAAATTTTCTATAGAAATAAAGTTTTGCAAATATTTTCTATAGAAATAAAAATTTGACAAAATATTCTATAGAAATAAACTTTTTATATTACATGTTAGCCTGATACCGAAACAGGCAGGTATAATTAGAAATAAACTTTTGCAAAAATTTTCTAAAAAAAATAAAATTTTTTAAAATTTTCTGTAGAAATAAAATTTAAACAAAATTTTCTAAAAACATAAAATTTTGACAACATTTTCTGTAGAAATAAAATTTAAACAATATTTTCTATAGAAATAAAATTTAAACAAAATTTTCTAATAAATAAAATTTTGACAACATTTTCCGTAGAAATAAAATTTAAAAAAAATTGTCTATAGAAATAACATTTTGCCAAACTTTTCTACAGAAATACAACTTTTTTCAAAATTTTCTATAAAAATACAATTTTGACAAAACTTTCGATAGGCATAAAATTTTGATAAAATTTTCTACAGAAATAAAATGTTGCCAATTTTTTTTTTATTTCTATAGAATTTTCTATAGAAATAAAACTTTGACAAAATATTCTATAGAAATAAACTTTTGCAAAAATTTTCTAAAAAAATAAAATGTTGACAACATTTTCTGTAGAAATTAAATTTATACAAAATTTTTTATAGAAATAAAATTTAAACAAAATTTTTCTATCAAAATAAAATTTTGATAAAATTTTCTATAGAAATAAAATTTTGACAAAATATCCATAGAAATAAAATTTTCACAAAATTTTCTATAGAAATTAAATCTTGACAAAATTTTCTATAGTAATAAAATTTTTACAAAATTTACTATAGAAATAAAATTTTGATAAAATTTTCTATAGAAATAAAAGTTTGACAAAATTTTCTATAGAAATAAAACTTTACAAAATTTTCTATACGAATAAAATTTTGACAAAATTTTCTATAGAAATAGAATTTTGATAAAGCTTTCTATAGAAATAAAATTTTGAAAAAAATTTCTATAGAAATGAAATTTTGACAAAATTTACTATAGAAATAAAATTTTGACAAAATTTTCTATAAAAATAAAATTTTGACAAAAATTTCTATAGTAATAAAATTTTGACAAAATTTGATATAGAAATAAAATTTTGACAAAATTTACTATAGAAAAAAAATTTTGACAAAATTTTCTATAGGAATAAAATTTTGATAAAGCTTTCTATAGAAATAAAATTTTGACAAAATTTTCGATATTAATAAAATTTTGACAAAATTTTCTATAGAAATAAATTTTGACAAAATTTACTATAGAAATAAAATTTTGAAAAAAATTCTATAGAAATTAAATTTTGACAAATATATGTATAGAAATAAAATTTTGACAAAATTTTCTATAGAAATAAAATTTTGACAAAATTTTCTATATAAATAAAATTTTGACAAAATTTTCTATAGAAATAAAATTTTCACAAACTTTACTATAGAAATAAAAGTTTTAAATAAATTCTATAGAAATTATATTTTGACAAAATTATGTATAGAAATAAAATTTTGACAAAATTTTCTATAGAAATAAAATTTTGACAAAATTTACTATAGAAATAAAATTTTGACAAAATTTTCTATAAAAATAAAATTTTTAAAAAATTTTCTATAGAAATAAAAGTTGTAAACAAATTCTATAGAAATTAAATTTTGACAAAATTATGTATAGAAATAAAATTTTGACAAAATTTTCTATAGAAATAAAATTTTGACAAAATTTACTATAGAAATAAAATTTTGACAAAATTTTCTATAAAAATAAAATTTTTAAAAAATTTTCTATAGAAATAAAATTTTGACAAAATTTGCTATAGAAATAAAATTTTGACAAAATTTACTATAGAAATAAAATTTTGACAAAATTTTCTATAGAAATATAATTTTGACAAAATTTTCTATAGCAATAAAATTTTGACAAAATTTTCTAAAGAAATAGAATTTTGATAAAGCTTTCTATAGAAATAAAATTTTGACAAAATTTTCTATAGTAATAAAATTTTGACAAAATCTTCTATACAAATAAAATTTTGACAAAATTTTCTATAGAAATAAAATTTTGACAAAATTTTCTATAGAAATAAAATTTTAACAAAATTTTGTATAGCAATAAAAGTTTGAAAAAAATTTCTATAGAAATACAATTTTGACAAAACTTTTTATACAAGTAAAGTTTTGGCAAAATTTTCTATAGATATACAATATTGACAATTTTTTGACCAATTTTTCTATAGAAAATATTGACATAATTTTATTTCTAAAGAAAATTTTGTCAATATTTTCTATTGAAATGAAATTTTGACGAAATTTTCTGTAGAAATACAATTTTGAAAGATTTTTCTATAGAAATCAAATTTTTGACAAAATTTTCTGTAGGAATAAAATTGTGAGAAAATTTTCTAAAGAAATAAAATTTTTAAAAAATTTTTTTATAGAAATAAAATTTTCAAAGTTTTCTATAGAATAAAAATTTTCATAAGTTTTTCTATAGAAATACATTTTTCACAAAATATTACATAGAATTTTGACAAAATTTTCTATAGAAATAAAATTTTGAAAAAAAAAATTCTATAGAAATGAAATTTTGACAAAATTATGTATAGAATAAAAATAAAAATAAAAATAAAATAAAATTTTTTATAAAGATAAAATTTGGAGAAAATTTTCTATAGAAATATAACTGTGACAAAATTTTGTATATTATTACAATTTTGACAATCTTCTATAGAAATAAAAATTTGACAAATTTTTCTTTAAAAATAAAATTTTGATAAAATCTCCTATAGAAATACAAATTTGACAAAATTTTCTATAAAAATAAAATTTTGACAAAATTATATATTGAAAGGAAATTTTGAGAAAATTTTCTACAAAAATAAAATTTTGAGAAAATTTTCTACAAAAATAAAATTTTAACAAAATTTTCTTTCTATAGAAGTTAAATTTTGAGAAAATTTTCTATAGAAATCTAATTTTGATAAAATTTTCGATATAAATAAAATGTTGACAAAATTTTCTATAGAAATAAATTTTTTTACAAAATGTTCTGTAGGAATAAAATGTTTGTCAAAAATTTCTGTAGAAATAAAAATTTTAAAAATTTTCTATTTTTGGTATATTATTTATGTCTTGAGTTGCAACCATGGTCACATTGCGCTGCCTTGCAACCAGATCGTAGTCAAATGTGGCACAAAGTAATCTTATTTAACACTTTTTATGTGTGAGAGTTTTCCGATTTAGCTATAGCTCCTTTATATATGTGTTGCCCGATTTTTCAAAATATGGCCAAAATAACCCTATTTATCAACCGATTTTACTTAAATTTATCCATAGCGTAACATTTTATGGTTTCAACCAAACCTGAAAAGTATCATCCAAATCGACGCAGATTTAGATATAGCTCCTAAATTAGTCCAAAATTCACTTATGCATTTATCGATTTTTCTCAAAGCTGTTACATATTAAAATATGCAAAATATTATCCTAATCGGTTCATGTTTAGATATAGCTCACATATAAATATATCTATCATCGATTTTCACAAATTTGTTCATAATACTATTATTACTTATATCCACAGCCCAAAGCAAATTTTCTTATATCTAGCAGGTATATAATTTCACTGTGAACTAAAGCACAAGAATTTTTTCCACTATTTCTTGAAATGGTTAAAAAAGTAGTACTACTATATGAAAAAAAATTGTCATGATTTGCTGCCAATGGTAATTGAGAAAGCATGATCATTCCATTGTCCTTGCAGTTCATTGTTTCATTTCTCTTATTTTCTCTGCAAACAAAAATATTTTACTATAAGTAAACAGAAGTATTTATTTTAAGTTTTTGATAACTTACAAAGCTAATCGACATTATCCCACTGTCTAATGCATGTCTACATGTGCTTTCCACCCAAAACATGGCTTTCGCGTATACGTGCTCTTATTTCACGTGAACTTTATTCCATGGCACATTATCTGTACGTAATTACTACTTTATGGACAAATAGAAGCACTATAGAATGTCAGATTTTATGGTGTATTTTGCCCACAATTCGTTAATTCATGGCAAAGCATCCTTGAAGCGCCATAATTTCGTATTCAATAAAGTGCTATAGAGAGTATAAAGCAAAATCTGGGAAATTTACTTTTGGCCATTCTAGTGGTGGTTCTACCCTCTATGGCAATTGAATAGATATGCGATTCGTACAAGTGACATAAATCATAATTTCCACATAAGTGGCCTACAGACAAGTTTTAGTGTGTTAATTGGGCCAATGGTTATAAGGAGGATTATTAACACAAATAAGCTGCTAAGACTTTTTATCATAAGTTTGTTGGAAAGTTATGGATGTAAGACTTATTGGTAATGCAAAATTTGTTTAACAATTTTAAATAAAATTTTATGCAACTGTTTCTATAGAAAGGGTCGATTGTGATCTTAGAATTTGTTTGGTTTTCTTCTTTGTCCCATGGAGCGTATGAGTTGTGTAGTAGCTATAGGAGAAATCTCCCATACGCACCATGGTACCTAAATTGTTAGCTCTTCTATGGGGGGTTAATTGATTTGGTATTCACATCAAAATAAAGAAAAATTTTGTCTATTTTGATTTTATTTGTTTACTATAAAACACATATGACATCGAACATCATTTCGGATATATCGCCTCCAGATATAGAATTATCAAGTTTGGCTTTTAAAATTTGACTTTTAATTATTCTTGAAATATTTAAAACAGTTGGCACGAAGTGTTACAACCCATCAAAGTAAGCGTCGCCAAAAAGGTTGTAAAAATGTTCTTTTTGGATCCAGAAGTGATGTAAAATTGACGCAGAAGCGATGAATTTGACATGGGCTTGTCATAGGGCGGATGTCCACCATTTCAACAGCCGCTGCACTGAATTTGCATCACTTCTGAAGGTGTATTTCAGTGTTTTGGATGTGAATTAAGAAATTTTGTGATATTTTGACAAAAAAATAATTTTTAAAAATTTTTGGGATTTTTAATGTAACATATAACGCTTGTCTGGAACTTTTGTGATCAAATATTTTCAAAAATTCGAATTTTTTCTACAAAGGCTTTAGCATTTTTTTCGGCTTTAACGTATATGAAACAAAACAAGTATATACAGCAGTAAGTTCGGCCGGGCCGAATCTTAAATACCCACCACCATGAATCAAATATTAGGGTTTCCTTTGAAATTTCAGGAGGGCTAGAGGACTTGAGGACACTTCCCGGAGATAAATTTAAAGATTTCACCTATGAAGACTATATCAGATTCTGGATTTATAAGAACCATTTTTGTTTGAGTTTTAGAGGAATCATTAACATCTCTTGTAAGTGTGCCAGAAAATTATAAAATAACGTCTTGATTTGAAATCTTAAATCTGTAGAAGAAAAATCTGGAAGTTTTACATTGAGTTTCAAGCAATTTTCATGATCAGTGTGCCTTCTACACCCTCAAAAAGTGAAGTCGGTCTATATGGAGGCATTGCCAAATGGACCGATAAAAACTTAATCCGATACACGTGCTTGTGAGCCTAAAATACCAGAATATTTACAATTTCAGGTAAATCAGATAACAACTACGATTTCTAGAAACCCAAGGAGTTAAATCGGGAAATCGTTCTTATGGGGGCTATACTAAAACACGAAAATACCTCTAGATTTCCAATTTCAGGCAAATAGGATAAAAACTTCGGATTCTAGAAGCCCAAGAAGTAAAATCGGGAGATCGGTCTATATGGGGGCTATACCAAAATATGGACCGATACTCACAATTTTTGGCACACGTATTTGTGGTCCTACAATACCTCTAGATTTCCAATTTCAGGTAAATTGAATAAAAACTGCGGTTTCTATAAGCCCAAGAAGTAAATTCGGGAGATCGGTCTATATGGGGGCAATACCAAAACATGGACCGATACTCACCATTTGTGGCACACCTCTTTATGGTCATAAAATACCTCTAGATTTCAAATTTCAGACAAATTGGATAAAAAATTCGGATTCTAGCAGCCCAAGAAGTAAAATCGGGAAATAGGTCTATATGGGGGCTATACCAAAATATGGACCGATACTCACCATTGTCGGCACACCTCTTTGTGGTCCTAAAATACCTCTAGATTTCCAATTTCAGACAAATTGGGTAAAAACTACGGTTTCTATAAGCCCAAGACCCCAAATCGGGAGGTCGTTTTATATGGGGACCATACCAAAACATGGACCTATACTCACAATTTATGGCACACGTATTTGTGGTCCTACAGTACCTCTAGATTTCCAATTTCAGGTAAATTGAATAAAAACTGCGGTTTCTATAAGCCCAAGAAGTAAAATCGGGAGATCGGTCTATATGGGGGCTATACCAAAACATGGACCGATACTCACTATTTTTGGCACACCTCTTAATGGTCATAAAATACCTCTAGATTTCAAACTCCAGCCAAATCGGATAAAAACTACGATTTCTATAAGCCCAAGACCCCAAATCGGGAGGTCGGTTTATATGGGGACTATATCAAAACCTGGACCGATATAGCCCATCTTCGAACTTGACCTGCCTGCAGACAAAAGACGAGTTTGTGCAAAATTTCAGCACGATTGCTTCATTATTGAAGACTGTAGCGTGATTACAACAGACAGACAGACAGACAGACAGACGGACAGACGGACATCGTTATATACTTTATATAGTCGGAAATCGATATTTCGATGTGTTACAAACGGAATGACAAACTTATTATACCCCCGTCACCATTCTATGGTGGTGGGTATAAAAACACAACAAAAAAAAAAACCATTAAAAATATAAAAAAGCGAGTTATAAAGAAATTGACTCAAATGAACTTCCTGTGTAGTTAAAATTAAGAACATCTTTGGGAGAGCATTTTTTGAAGTTCTTTTAAAGTTGTGCCTTGAGAAGAACTTCCAAATTTTTTTTTGCTGGGAAGTTAAAATAACAATATATTTTTGGTGAGAGCCAGACCTATTCGGAAGATTACGGTATATTCGTTGGCGGGTGTAAATTTGTATCTGGCGATTTCTTTTCGATATACAAACAGGAGTCGTTGTTCAAAAAAATGATTTTGGACAACCCTCGTGATATTCGTCTTGGTGAGAACTACCACCATACCATCGATAAATACTGGTCCTTGACGGAGCATCATCGCCAAAAACTTAATTAATTTTATCGAAAGTTGTAAAAATAATAATAGCTCAAATAGTGAAATTAAATCGTGAAAATGATTTAATTTCATTATTTGGGCGAGATGAATCTTTTAAGCTGCTGTAAACCCACATAGCGCTCGTTTATGAAACGTTAGGTTAGGTTAGGTGGCAGCCCGATGTATCAGGCTTACTTAGACTATTCAGTCCATTGTGATACCACATTGGTAAGCTCCTCTCTTATCACTGAGTGCTGCCCGATGACAAGGGACCTCCTTTTTATAGCCGAGTCCGAACGGCGTTCCACGTTGCAGTGAAACCACTTAGAGAAGCTTTGAAACCCTCAAAAATGTCACCAGCATTACTGAGGTGGAATAATCCACCGCTGAAAAACATTTTGGTGTTCGATCGAAGCAGGAATCGAACCCACGACCTTGGATATGCAAGGCGGGCATGCTAACCCTTGCACCACGGTGCTCGTCTTACTAATCTCTAGATTTAGTTCCCTGATTCTAGGATCAGCAGGGTGAGCATGACGGCTTTCATCACGTTCGGCTGGGAAGGTGGGAAGTTGGGCCTTACTTGGGCAATTTGACCAGCGGGTATGAAGCGAGCGGAACACCCTCTGGTATGAAGTCCCGGAACACCCTCTTGGCAACATGAACATGAGAGACGGCTTTCATCACGTTCGTCTGCGAGTCCCGCCGCTTCAGCTGGGAAGTTGGGCCTCACTTGGGCAATTTGACCAGCGGGTATGAAGCGAGCGGAACACCCTTTGGTATGAAGTCCCGGAACATCCTCTGGGCAACATGAACATGAGAGCGAGACGGGAGATCACTGAAGCAGCAATCTGTATATTATCTGTAGCCTTCCCAGTTGGCTTTGGTTTCGTTGATAAACATCCAGCGTTCAGAGGTTATGAAATCAGAGGGTCGGTTAGTGGTGAGAATTATGAGGAGGTGGTCTAATCCCAACGAAATGATGGGTTACCAGAAACCTTCATTTGTCAGACCAGGCGATGCTAAATGTATATCTGGCGAACTGCCGCAATTACCCATAATTCTCGTGGGGGCCTCTTCGTTCGCCGTGCAAAATGTAGAGCCATCTATCTGCTCTGCCATAGCTATGCCTGTCTCTGGAGATTGCCAAAGTTGATGGTGGTCATTAAAGATTTCTAGCACCAATCGGTTAGGCCCGCACAACAGCCACTCCATGTTTGGGCTATAGCCTGAAGCACAGATATTAACCGGCGGTATATACACATTGTATAGCTCTATCTCGGCAGCCCCAAGTCTGGCACAAGCGGGATATGTCTATACTGCACGGAACGGTGTAATATGAAAGCCAGGCCAAAACCTCCACTTCTTGTGCGATCCTTTCGTAGCACATTGTATTCATCACAATTGCGTAGGCTGCAGGTGGCATTCATTTCCTGGATCGGCGCGACCCTGATCCTTTTCTGTTTCATAAAGTGCGAGAGATGTAGGGGGGTCGCATAGTGTGATGACCCACTGCTGCTGTCGTTGGCGCACCATCCTGCCATGTAGTTGGTCTGCCTTGGGAGGTCTCCCTCCTCCGCACAAGAAGTGGAGGCCAAAACCTCCACTTCTTGTGCAATCCTTTCGTGGCACATTATAAAGGGTGATACGGTCAAAATTTGGTCAAGGGAAAATGCGTGTAAATCGGTGAAATCGTTTATTTAAAAAATCAAATTAAATTTCAATTAGTATAAATATAGTTCAATTAGTATAAAATTCAAGAAAAATATTCAGTTAGGCTTTCGCTTTTCCAAATCCGAATTGCAGGGCCTCACGCTTGACACCTGCCATCAAATTTTGTACAGCCACCTTGTCCACCTTCTTCGCCGCAGAAAGCCAGTTTGCCTTGAACTGCTGCTCATCCTTAGCAGTTTTTTTTTGACTTCTTTAGGTTCCGCTTGACAATAGCCCAGTATTTCTCAATTGGGCGGAGCTCTGGCGTGTTGGGAGGGTTCTTGTCCTTGGGAACCACCTTCACGTTGTTGGCGGCGTAGCACTCCATGGCCTTTTTACCGTAATGGCAAGATGCCAAATCCGGCCAAAACAGTACAGATCAACCGTGTTTCTTCAGGAAAGGCAGCAGTCGTTTATTCAAACACTCTTTCACGTAAATTTCTTGGTTGACAGCCTCGGAAGCTATGAAAGTGCTGCCTTTCAAGCCACAGGTACAGATGGCTTGTCAAACCAGATATTTCTTTGCGAACTTTGACAGTTTTATGTGCTTGAAAATATCTGCTACCTTTCCCCTTCCTTGTGCCGTATAAAACTCCTGTCCCGGAAGCTGCTTGTAGTCGGCTTTGACGTAAGTTTCGTCGTCCATTACCACGCAGTCAAACTTCGTCAGCATCGCCGTGTACAGCCTCCGGGATCGCGCTTTGGCCGTCGTATTTTGTTTATCATCGCGATTTGGAGTCTCTAACTTCTTCTAAGTCGATAGTCCGGCTCGTTTTTTGGCTTGATGCTCGGTTGTAGACGATACACCCAGCTTATTTGCGGCATCTCGGAGAGAGAGGTTAGGGTTTCGCTTGAAACTACAGGCAACTCTCTTTGTCGTCTCAGCGGCTTCTGGTTTTCGATTTCCCCCCGATCCAGACTACCTGGCTGTCGACAAACGTTCCCCAAACACTTTAATTACATTTGTAACGGTTGATTTGGCAACTTTTAGCGATTTTGCCAGCTTTGTGTGCGAGTAGCTCGGATTTTCGCGATGCGCGAGCAAAATTTTGATACGCTGCTCTTCTTGCTTGGACGGCATTTTGACAACTGAAGAGTGAATTCCAAAATCAAAATAGGAGCAACATTCTACACACACACACCTTCAAAATGAGGGGTGTTCAGGTTTTTGAAATGCAAAATTGAAAGAAATACGTCAAGTTTATATTGACCAAATTTTGACCGTATCACCCTTTAGGCTGAAGGTGGCATTCGTTGGCGCAGCAGCCTGCCACGTAGTCAGTATGACTATACTCCCGCAGCGATGCTAGTCCAGAGCAGTTCCAGAGGTGCATCCATTCCAAGCACCGGTTACACCTCACCGAAACCGAACGGTGGTGGATCAGGTTTCGCCAGACCGAACAATACTATTGTCTGGGGTTTTTCTCTACCCAGCTCGGACTAACAGCAAACGGAAAAGGCTCCCCGGGATGCACCTTCTCCAACACCAAAATACGGACGAAACACACGTACGCCGGATTGACCCAAACCGCCGAATCCGTCAAAAAACCGCCGCCGTTGGATTCTAATCCTCTTTTATGGCATTAATATGAATTGTCTATCTGCTGGCTTTATGCACTAATATCACATGTGTAAGTGAATGCAACACAACATTTAATAGAAATGCCCGCATGCCTCTTTAACCGTATCACATATTCAATTACTTTTGGAAAACCACTTTAAGACATTCACTAGACTTCTCTATCTCAATTATTTAACATTTGCTAGATCCGCTCACATATCGGTTAACCGCTTGATAGTATCCACAAATCTATTTGTGTGACTTTCAACCGTTGACCATTAATGACATATGATTGTATGTGTGTGTGTAGTATCAGTGAATGGTTATGTTGGTTTCCAAGTTCATATGTCCATTTGTGTGTGTGTGTGTATATGTGAACACATCACATACTCTTAGTGTTTATCACCCATACGCACCGCCCATTTGGACTATCGTTAATTTCAGTATTCCCTTTATGGGGAATAAAATTAATGAGATATTATAGTTGATGCCATCGTTGTCTTCATCACATATGTCTGTTGTTGCAAATGGGAGTTCCTTAGAATATTGGATGCTTTGTAATTAAGTGTAAATTGAAATGACCGTTCCCATGGTGAAAAGGCCAACAAAGACTTGTGACGATGTATATTATAGACTGTAATGTTTGACACACGATGACATAGTTTTTATAAGAAACTCTTAAACCATTCTGCTTCGGGGTGAAATTTTTATTCTTTGATACAAAGAAAAAAACCCATAAGTTATTCGGCCCCCAGGATCTAATGATGTCAAAAAACCAACTCAAAAACAAGTATATACGGCCGTAAGTTCGGCCAGGCCGAAGATTATGTACCCTCCATCATGGATTGCGTAGAAACTTCATCTAAACACTGCCATCCACAATCGAATTACTTAAGTTGCGGTAACGCTTGCCGATGGCAAGGTATCTTAAAACCTCCTAACACCATCTTCTAAATTGTATGTAAGTTCATACGTGGTATATATTAAATCAAAAAAGATCGATCCAATACGTATATAATTCAGTTTGACAAAGTAGACATAAAATTTTGACAAAATTTTCTACAGAAATAAAATTTTAACAAAATTTTCTATAGAAAAAAAATTTTTACAAAATTTTCTATAGAAATAAAAATTTTGACAAAATTTTCTATAGAAAAAAAAATTTGACAAAAATTTCTACAGAAATAAAATTTTAACAAAATTTTCTATAGAAATAAACTTTTGACAAAATTTTCTATAGAAATAAAATCTTGGTAGACTATTTTTGGCTCGAGTGGCAACCATGATTATGAACCGAATAAAATTTGAACAAAATTTTCTATAGAAATAAAATTTTGACAAAATTTTTTATAGAAATAAAATTTTGAAAATGATGAAAATTTTATTATGAACCGAATAAAATTTTAACAAAATTTTCTCTAGAAATAAAATTTTGACAAAATTTTCTATAGAAATAAAATTTTGACAAAATTTTTCTATAGAAATAAAATTTTGGTAGATTATTACTGGCTCTAGTGGTAACCATGATTATGAACCGATATGGACCAATTTTTGTGTGATTGGACCAATTTTGGTATGGTTGTTAGCGACCATATACTAACACCACGTGCCTAATTTGAACCGGATCGGATGAATTTTGCTCCTCCAAGAGGCTCCAGAGGTCAAATCTGGAGAATATTTTATATGGGGGCTATATATAATTATGGACCGATATGGACCAATTCTGGCACGGTTGTTAAAGATCATATACTAACACCATGTTCCAAATTACAACCGGATTGGATGAAATTTGCTTCTCTTGGAGACTTCGCAAGCCAAATCTGGGGATCGGTTTATATGGGGGCTATATATAATTATGAACCGATGTGGACCAATTTTTGCATGGTTGTTATAGACCATATACCAATATCATGTACCAAATTTCAGGCGGATCGGATGAAATTTGCTTCTCTTTGAGGCTCCGCAACCCAAATCTGGGGATCGGTTTATATGGGCGTCATATATAATTATGGACCGATGTGGACCAATTTTTGCATGATTGTTAGAGACCATATACCAACATAATGTACCAAATTTCAGCCGGATCGGATGCAATTTGCTCCTCTTTTAGGCTTCGCAAGCCAAATCTGGAGATCGGTTTATATGGGGTCTATATATAATTATGGACCGATGTGGACCAATTTTTGCATGGTTGTTAGAGACTATATACCAACACCATATACCAAATTTCAGCCGGATCGGATGAAATATGCTTCTGTTAGAGGCTCCACAAGCCAAATCTGAGGGTCCCTTTATATGGGGGCTATACGTAAAAGTGGACCGATATGGCCCATTTTCAATACCATCCGACCTACATCGATAACAACTACTTGTGCCAAGTTTCAAGTCGATAGCTTGTTTCGTTTGGAAGTTAGCGTGATTTCAACAGACGGACGGACGGACGGACGGACGGACATGCTTAGATCGACTCAGAATTTCACCACGACCCAGAATATATATACTTTATGGGGTCTTAGAGCAATATTTCGATGTGTTACAAACGGAATGACAAAGTTAATATACCCCCATCCTATGATGGAGGGTATAACAAGTATGAAAAGTCTAAAGTCGGGAGTGGGTTACTGTAGTATACCCTGAACCACTTTGTAGATCTACATTTTCGATACCATCTCAAATCCCTCAAATTAGTGGTGTGCTATATATAAATGTTTGATGTTCGCTTATATATATTTTTAAAATCTGAACCGATTTGGATTTTTTTTATGAAGTATGAAGATTTTGCTGCTGGATCAGAGTTGTATAAATTTTGCTCCACTTCGACTCCGGCTAAACTAAAGTTTTTAAAACACTTCACATTTTTGTAACCAAAGAAGTTTTTACGAAAATTATATTCCATTGTGTTATTTATTCGATCAATGCCCTATGGGCGGAAATTGAAAATTTGCGGCAAAAATTATTTACAATCAATCTAGTATCGCCAAACATGGTATATCGATATGTCTTATCAAAATCAAATGTTACTAACAAAAAGGGAGTCAATCCTCCTTATTCCAGGTGCGTTACTATAGAGGGGTTGAAATTGTAATTCCACTTGGAATACTATAGAATACTCTTAGATGGAGTTTAATTTATATTTGCTTATTTTCCTTATTAAGAAAGCACCTTATCCCCAGAACTTGATGTAAATAGTATAAACCAATTGTCATTTTATTACATTAATTTTATTAATTAAAATTAAACAAATAGTAGCCATCAAAATCACATTCTTCGGTATCTAACTCTTATTCCGTCCCTTTGTGTTTGTTGTTCGCAGGATTCCGGTGGCAATTATGAACCGATTTTGATAAAATCTGGTACAACATGTTTTCTTGGTCAAAGGACAAACACGGTTGAATTTGGAAAAAAATGGATCAAAGTTACATATAGCCCCCATATATATGTATCGCCCGATTTCGACAAATTAGACCATACTGCGCTTATTTACCACCCGATTGTCTTCAAATTTAACACAAAGTAATTTTTTATAGTACCCTTAAAGTGTGCAAAATTTCATCAAATTCGGTTCAGATTTAGATATAGCTACCATACACACAAAAAATTATCAGCAAAATTTTTTCAATTAAACACTTAATTGAATTTGGAAACGGATTCAATTAATATGTTAATTGATTCAATTAATTATTTAATCAAATCTGAATAAAAACCAATTAAAAAAATGATTGATATTTGTAACGTTTCCAATTAAAATATTAATTGATTCAATCAATTTGTTAATCAATTCGGAAATAATTTTCAATTACAAACGTGATTGAAATTTTTCCGTTTCCAATTACATATGTGATTGATCCAATCACCTTTGTGATTGAAATTGAATAATTTTGAGCAATGGAAAGAGCGAAAAGAGAACAAGAGAATGGGTATTTATTCAACAATGTATGATGTAGAGATCAGTCTGTGGAAGTAACTCGTAACGAACGGTTGGGTTTTTGTTGTTCGCGTAAATTGAAAAACATGATTGGCGACATTCTGTCTGCTGCATTCAAAATGTGTGCATAAATATTTTGAACGCAACAACAAACCATAGCAAAGGCTTGAAATAAATAAAGTGTGCAACAACAAATGGCCTAGTGGTAAAGGTTTGAAAAAAATATATGAGAGAACGCATTGGAAATTACCTGTGTTTGTGTTTTGTGGTAATGTAAAAATGGAAAACAATCTACGTTTATTGAAGGTAGGAAATTGTGAAATGTGAATATCGTTTTCCATTGAAGCCTGTTTACATTAAACGGACTAAAATAATATATTTTCATTTCTTTTAGTGACCAATTTTATTTCGTGAAATTGACCAATCAATCCCATCAACTCCATCATTTTATCAAATATATAAGAATATGTTTGCAATAAAAAAGTGGGTACCTATTGATCTTTTAAAATTATAAATTTTTTTCACTCCTAGTTTTCTTACAACCAAGAGCGGTATGGGTTTGTTGGAAGATTCACCTTGCATAAATTGCATTTTTGTTTTACATGCCTTTTTCAGTTTGAACCCAAGTAGAGAGCAGTATATCTAAAAATGTTCTTTCTTTTGGATTTAAAAATATGAAAAATATCCGAAAATAATAAAAATATGTATTTTCCATTTATATTGTTTTCTGTTTCCAGAATTTGCAAAGTATCATCAATATAATACCAAATATTACATTGCTTTTCCATTATTTTTGTCTTTAATTGGTTCAAATTTTATAGACGATTTCTATGTGTGGAAATTTGGAAAAGAATTGTTACTAAAATTAAATTACCGAGCTCCTTAATAAACCTTTTTATGCTAAAAGACTACAACTGCAAAAGAAGATTATAAATCTGCAACCTGGAACTAAGAGTTGAACTTGATATTCTATGCAAATAATGTTTAATACAATTAACTTTTAATTGAACAAAATTAAATTCGAATTATTCTGTTTACTTTCAGAAAAACTAACTGCTGATTTATTGGAAATCTAGGCGCATCTACATATTAGAAGGAACATGCTGACATGTTTATTATTATAGGGAAGATAATGATTTATATAATTTATTTTTTCACCCTATAGTTGTTATTGATAGTAATTGTATTTGTAAATTTTTTAGAGCAAACCACAAATGACAAGAACCAAATTTATTTGTCTATTGCATAATATTATAAGAAACAAAATAAAACTAAATACGATTTTGGGGTCGCAATATATATTTTTGATTGAAATTTATAGCCAATTTCAATTAATTATTTAATTGAATGAATCAAATAGTTGATTGATTTTTGTCGCGAAATTAATTAAAATTTTAATTGATTCAATTAAAACTGTGATTGAATTTTATGTTAAAAGTCAATCACGTTTTTAATTGATTCAATCACACAATTAATTGATTCCGTGACAAAAGTCAATTAAATTTTTAATTGAAAATCGTGTTGATTTTCAATCACAATGGGTGATTGATACTATCATTTTCGTGATTGAAGACATTTCAATTAAAAAAATTATTGAATCCGCGATTTTCGTGATTGAAATCAACAAAAAATGTTTTGTGTGTATATATGTATCGCCCGATTTTCCCAAATTTGACTATAAAACCCTTACATTTATTTTAGTATAGGCAAGTTTGGGCAGACAAACTTTACAGCACGTAAAAGTATACTTCCTCACGAACAATAATAAGCCAAAACTTTCATTAACAATCGTTAACATTTCTAGTTCTATTCCTCCCAAATATACGTATGTGTTACAATTTTCACATATAAACCGCACTTTTGAATCCATAAATTCAAGTTCAAAAACAAAAATATTTTGTAAAGTCTTTACAACATTTTGAACTACTAAAGCTCCTCTTAGAATCTACATTTAAACGTTTTCTTTATTCACTTTTATTGCGAAAAAAATTAAGCACGAAATTTGTCAATTTTTGTTCGCCTTGATTAAAAGCAACTGGCATAAATTTTGGTAAACATTGGCAGCCTTTTTCTTCTGAACAGGGTTGCCAAGTTTTAAATTAACTTTCGATTTTTACTATCCAAAATGTTCTATAGTAATTTCAATTGGAATATCCAATAATTTTTCATTTTGAAAATTTGACTTTTTTGTGCTGTTTTGCGATTTCCGCCCATAGTGCAATGTGCAGTATGACTGTAAAGCAACTTCCAATTATGGAGATTATTTTATGATTCATAGAATGTTAGACCACCACCATAAGAATTTATTTGAAATATTTCGAACCGTCGATTTATTTTTTTTTATTATATTTTATTTCTATAGAAAAATTTGTAAACATTTAATTTCTATAGAAAACTTTGTCAAAATTTTATTTCTATGCTCATTTTTATTAAAATTGTATATCTAAAAAAAATTGCCAAAATTTTATTTCTATAGAAAATTTTGTCAAAATTTTATGTCTATGGAGATTATTGTCAAAATTTTATTTATAAAAAAAAATTGTCAACATTTTATTTCTATAGGAATTTTTGTCAAAGTTTCATTTCTATTTTACTAGAATTTTATTTCTATGGAAAATTGTATATCTCAAAAAATTTTGCCAAAATTTTATGTCTATGGAAATTTTTGTTAAAGTTTTATTTATAAAAAAAAATTGTTAACATTTTCTATAGGAATTTTTGTCAAAATTTTATTTCTATAGAAAATTTTGCCTGAATTTCATTTCTTTAGAAAATTTTGTCAAAATTTGATTTCTATGAAAATTTTTATTAAAATTTTATATAAAAAATGTCAAAACTTTATTTCTATAGAAAATTTTGTAAAATTTTTTTCTATGGAAAATTTTGTCAACATTATTATACCCTCCACCATAGGATGGGGGTATATTACTTTGTCATTCCGTTTGTAACACATCGAAATATTGCTCTAAGACCCCATAAAGTGTTTATATTCTGGGTCGTGGTGAAATTCTGAGTCGATCTGAGCATGTCCGTCCGTCGTCCGTCTGTTGAAATCACGCAAACTTCCGAACGAAACAAGCTATCCACTTGAAAATTGGCACAAGTAGTTGTTATTGATGTAGGTCAGATGGTGTTGCAAATGGCCCATATCGGTTAACTTTTACGTATAGCCCCCATATAAACGGACCCCCAAATTTGGCTTGCGATTGTTCCAAGAGAACCAAATTTCATCCGATCCGTCTGAAATTTGGTACATGGTGTTAGTATATGGTCTCTAACAACCATGCAAAAATTGGTCCATATCTGTCCACAATTACATATAGCCCCCATATAAACCGATCCCCCGATTTGGCTTGCAGAGCCTCTAAGAGAACCAAATTTCATCCGATCCGGCTGAAATTTGGTACATGGTGTTGGCATATGTTATCTAATGACTATGCAAAAATTGGTCCACATCGGCCCATAATTATATATAGCCCGATATAGACCGATCCCCAGTTTTGACCTCCGGAGCCTCTTAGAGGAGCAAAATTCATCCGATCCGGTTGAAATTTGGTAAGTGGTGTTAGTATATGGGCTCTAACAACCATGCAAGAATTGGTCCATATCGGTCAATAATTATATATAGCCCCCATATAAATCGATCCCCCGATTTGGCTTACAGAGTCTCTAAGAGAACCAAATTTCATCCGATCCGGCTGAAATTTGGTACATGGTGTTGGTATATGTTATCTAATGACCATGCAAAAATTGGTCCACATCGGCCCATAATTATATATAGCCCCCATATAGACCGATCCCCAGTTTTGACCTCCGGAGCCTCTTAGAGGAGCAAAATTCATCCGATCCGGTTGAAATTTGGTACATGGTGTTAGTATATGGGCTCTAACAACCATGCAAGAATTGGTCCATATCGGTCCATAATTATATATAGCCCCCATATAAATCGATCCCCAGATTTGTCCTGCGGAGCCTCTTGGAGAAGCTAAATTCATCCGATCCGGCTGAAATTTGGAACATGGTGTTAGAATGTGGTCTCTAACAAACACGCAAGAATTGGTCCAAATCGGTCCTTAATTATATATAGCCCCCATATAAACCGTTCCCCAGATTTGATCTCCGGAGCCTCTTGGAGGAGCAAAATTCATCCGATCCGGTTGAAATTTACAACGTGGTGTTAGTATAAGGCCGCTTATAACCATGCCATAATTGGTCCATTTTAGTCTATAGTTATATATAGCCGATCCCCAATCACAAAAAAATTGGTCAATATCGGTTGATAATCATGGTTGCTACTCGAACCAAAAATAATGTACAAAAATTTTACTTTTATAGGACACATTGTCAAAATGTTATTTCTATAGAAATTTTTGTCAAAATTTTACTTCTATAGAAAATTTTGTCAAAATTTTATTTCTATAGAAAATTTTGTCAAAATTTTATTTCCATAGAAAATTGTGTCAAAATTTTATTTCTATAGAAAATTTTGTCAAAATTTTATTTCTATAGAAATTTTTTTCCAAGTTTTATTTCAATAGAAAATTTTTTCCAAATTTTACTTCCATAGAAAATGTTGTCAAAATTTTATTTTGTCAAAATTTTATTTCTATAGAAACTTTAAACTTAATTATATACCTATTTAATCGGCCTTTTTTAGTTTAATATATACCACGTATGGACTATATGGTATACATTACGGTGTTAGGAAGTTTTAAGATACCTTGCCTTCGGCAAGTGTTACCGCAACCCAAGTAATTCGATTGTGGATGACAGTCTTCAGTAGATGTTTCTACGCAATCCATGGTGGAAGGTACATAAGCTTAGGCCTGGCCGAACTTACAGCCGTATATACTTGTATATATATCAAATATTAAAATTTTTCTGATGTTAATATTTCCAAAGAAAAAGGAAATGTTATTTAAATTTTTTGGTCAATGAAATATTTTACAAACAGTAAAAATTCCAAGAACATTGACCACAAATATTTTCCGTAGAAAGACACAAAAATGTCAACACATTTGAAAATTTTACATGTACGCGAACACACAAAAAAAATGCACATTAGAATGGGTGAATCTTCATTTCTTTGTATTTGGCATCTGTGTTGACACAGTTTATATGTTCCCACAAAAAAAAAAAAAATAAAATATATCAAAATTCTTTTGAAGTTAATATTATCAAAGAAAAAGGAATTTATTTCAATCTTTTGGTCAATGAAATATTTTACAAAATGCAAAAATTCCAAGGGCATGGGGCCAATATATTTCTCTCAGAAGGACACAAAAATTTCAAGACATTAGAAAAATTTGCACTAAATTTTACATGTACGACTATACATTAGGGAATTTACATAAGAGAGGATATATTCATTTATTTGCATTTTGAATGAAACTTTTCTTTTTGAATCCGAAAGTGTTGTGTGTACACAAACAATTTTTTTTTTGCTGCAATCACGAAATTAATTTATCCAATTAATTTTTGATTGAAATATCTTCAATAACCTAAATGATAGTATCAATTAAAAAATTCATAGATCCAGTTAAAACATTATTTGATACCATTAATTTTTGTTTCAATTAATTTTTTTTAAGTTTTTAATAGAATATTTTTTAAAACTCAATTAAGACTATAATTGGAAAAATTTTCGTGAAATTCTTATCTATGTACATAAAAATTGATGACCTACAATGAATCCGATAGTGATGGATGTACACACAAAAAAATATTTTTTGCCTGCAATCACGAAATTAATTGATTCAATTAATTTTTAGTTGAAATGTCTTCAACCACAGAAATGATAGAATCAATTTAAAAAATTAATTGATGCAATTAAAACATTGATAGATTTTTGTTTCATTTAAAAAATTCGTTGAAACAATTAAATTTTTAATAGAATATTTTTTAAAACTCAATTAAAACATTCACTGGAAATTTTTTTCTATGTAGATAAAAATTGATAACCTAAAATGTACCTCGTATTTATTTAAGGAGACGACATAGACATATGGTGTCTTTGGCAAAAATGCTCAGGGTGGGCTCTTAAGTTGATATAGCCATGTCCGTCTGCTTGTGTAAAATCGCCACTGCTTAGTCGAAAAGTTGTAAAAATGACTCTAATTTTCCTAAACTTCTAATACATATATATCGAGCGATAAATCGTAAATAAACTTTTGCGAAGCTTCCTTAAAATTGCTTCAGATTTAAATATTTTCCCATATTTTTTATACCCTGCGCCACACTGTGGAACAGGGTATTATAAGTTAGTGCATATGTTTGTAACACCCAGAAGGAGACGAGATAGACACATGGTGTCTTTGGCAAAAATGCTCGGGGTGGTTCCCTGAGTCGATATAACCATGTCCGTCTGTCCGTCCGTCCGTCTGTCTGTGAACACATTTTTGTGATCAAAGTCTAGGTCGCAGTTTAATCCAATCGACTTCAAATTTGGCACATGTTCCTGTTTCGGGTCAGAATAGAACCCTATTGATTTTGGAAGAAATCGGTTCAGATTTAGATAAAGCTCCCATATATATCTTTCGCCCGATATGCACTTATATGGATCCAGAAGCCAGAGTTTTATCCCGATTTGCTTGAGATTTTGCACGAGGAGTAGAATTGGTAGTATAGTCGAGTGTGCAAAATTTGATTAATAGGTTCAGATTTAGATATAGCTCCCATATATATCTTTTGCCCGATATGGACTTATATGGCCCCAGAAGCCAGAGTTTAGGCCCAATTTGGTTGAAATTTTGCACATGGAGTACAATTAGTAGTGTAGTCAAGTGTGCTAAATTTTATTGAAATCGGTTCAGATTTAGATATAGCTCCCATATATATCGTTCGCCCGATTTACACTCATATGACCACAGTGGCCAATCTTTTACTCCGATTTACTTGAAATTTTGCACAGGAAGTAGAATTAACATTCCAACTGTTTGTATTAAATTTGGTTGAAATCGGTTTAGATTTAGATATAGCTCACGTATATAGCTTTCGCCCGATTTACACTCATATGGTCACAGAGGCCAATTTTTTACTCCGATTTAGTTGAAATTTTGCACAAGGAGTAGAATTGGCATTGTAGCTATGCGTGCCAAATTTGGTTGAAATCGGTTCAGAGTTAGATATAGGTCCCATATATATGTTTTCCTGATTTTTACAAAAAATGGTCAAAATACCAAAATTTTCCTTGTAAAATCGTCACTGTTTAGTCGAAAAGTTGTAAAACTGACTCTAATTTTCCTAAATTTCTAATACATATATATCGAGTATTAAATCGTTAATAAAACCTTGCCATGTTTCCTTAAAATTGCTTCAGATTTAAATGTTTCCCATATTTATACCCTGCGCCACACTGTGGAACAGGGTATTATAAGTTAGTGCATATGTTTGCAACACCCAGAAGGAGATGAGATAGACACATGGTGTCTTTGGCAAAAATACTCAGGGTGAGCTCCTTCGTCGATATAGCCATGTCCGTCTTTCCGTCTGTAAGAGAACACATTTTTGTAATCAAAGTCTAGGTCGCAGTTTTAGTCCAATCGACTTCAAATTTGGCACAAGTATGTGTTTTGACACAGAATAGAACCCTATTGATTTTGGAAGAAATCGGTTCAGATTTAGATATAACTCCCACATATATATATCTCGCCCGATATGGATTTATATGGCCCAGAAGCCCGAGTTTTATCCTAATTTGCTTAAAATTTTGCACAAGAAGAACAGTTAGTACTATAGTCAAGTGTGCCAACTTTTATTGAAATCGGTTCAGATTTAGATATAGCTCCCATATATATGTTTTTTCTGATTTCGACAAAAATGGTAAAAATACCAACATTTTCCTTGTAAAATCGCCACTGCTTAGTCGAAAAGTTATAAAAATGACTCTAATTTTCCTAAACTTCTAATACATATATATCGAGCGATAAATCATAAATAAACTTTTGCGAAGTTTCCTTAAAATTGCTTCAGATTTAAAAATTTTCCCATATTTTTTTACTAACATTGTGTTCCACCCTAGTGCATTAGCCGACTTAAATTTTGAGTCTATAGATTTTGTAGAAGTCTATCAAATTCTGTCTAGATCGAGTGATATTTAAATGTTTGTATTTGGGACAAATATAGCACCAAATACATTTGACGGATGTGATTTGGTATCGAAAATTTAGATCTACAAGTGGTGCAGGGTACGATTCCATGCCATTTTTGAGATTCGGCCTGGCCAAATTTTGTCCTTATATAATTTTTATGTGTATTAGCGCAAATAACTACAACTTTGTTGCCTTATGTTTTCCTATACACATGCAACTTTTTTTGAAATATACAAATTACAAGAATATCTCGTGTATCTAAAAACACTTTTAATTAGATACCCAAAATTAAAGACTTTTCACTCACCAATGAATGGAATAATAAACACTTTTCTCACCAAGATATTTTATCAGCAGCATTAAACTACAAATGAACTTGCCCATTTCGAACGAAATTTATCTCACATAAAAGTTTATGTCTTAAACATGGGCAGCTTAACATGGAAAACAGATACTTTTGGACACATATGGTTGTGGCCACATCAATAGAAAGTCAGTGTTGAGGGGAGAGTGTTTAAGTTTATTTTAGTCACTAGCAACATGAACGTGTGTAGGCGTATAGGTGTTGTACCCATATGAGAAATTTCTTTTGATAGTTGTAATATCAAATTCAAGAATGAAAGTCTATTTTATAAAAATTATATTAAATTTTTTAAATATAGATTCAAGCACACAGAGAAATTAAACTCTCTTATGGGAAAAAGAGTTTGCAGTTTAACGATAGACATTTTTCTGTGTACAGAACATATAATATATCAAAATAAATCACTTACCCAGATGTCTAGATTGAAGGACAGGTCCAGATACCGCCTATTCCGATTAACGGGACACGGTTTCATTAACAACTTGAGGCAAAAGAAGAGAGTACAGTCTCATCACTGGTGACCGCATATCGGTTCTACACACCGATTTCCCGATTTGATTTTATGGTTATCACGACGCTGCTATTTTCATCCAATTTGCTGAAATGGAATTTTGGTTGACAAATAGGTGTGCTGAGTATGGTGTGTATAGCCCCCAGTAAGGCCGATTTAATTTCTTGGGCTTCTTGACACTGCATTTTTTATCTGATTTGTTTAACATAAAATAGAAAATATAGTGGTACATTGGGTCCATATATAGATATGTCTTATATGTAGGGTTTTCTTTTTCCCGAACTTTTTACATTCCCGGGAAAGCGGGAATTTTTTTTCGAATTTCCCGGGATCCCGGTCAAAGCGAAACCTGCTTTGATGTGGAATACATTTATATATTTGAATAAATTAGAAATCGCCTAAAGCTATCTCTGGACAACTAACAATATATGTTAAATTAAGTTGTTCTCTTACATCAGCCATACTAAAATATGAAATATTTTGTAATACAAAACATTTTGACAATGGTTAAGGCAGTCTCTTTCGCTATAGTTTTCGGAAGAACACTATTAATATAGTAGGATTTTTTGTAACACTAAACGACAGTTTGGAAATGAAAGAAACTTATTTCGATTTCACCATCGTTAAACGCACATGTTCGGTCAATATTTCCAAAAGGGAAACACTACCAAGTAATACGACATTCACATTACACTTCCAAAATCCACTTTAACAATAGGAAGCCCGTTGGATTCTGGATTAGAACCCACGACTATGTATGTTCCACAAGTCAACTATACTCACATTACACTTCCAAAATCCACTTTAACTAGATTTCAACTGTAATTTGTCATATAATACCCTCTATTATACAAAAAAATTGTAAAGAAATTTTCCCCGGAATTCCCGCACGTCATTCCCGAGAAAGCGGGAGCGAAAAAATAGCAATTTCCTGGGAATTCCTGGGATCCCGTTCCCGGGGAAAAAACCCTACTTATATAGTATGTATCGGTCAGGTATAGCTCTTATGTGGACATATTTCCCTTCTTGAGCAATGCAATTTTTATCAAATTTCCCTTTGTCAAAATTTTATTTCTATAGGAAATTTGCCAAAATTTTATTTCTATAGGAAATTTTGTCAAAAGTTTATTTCTATAAAAAAATTTGTCAAAATTTTATTTCTATAGAAAATTTTGTTAAAATTTTATTTCTATAGGAAATTTGCCAAAATTTTACTTCTATAGGAAATTTTGTCAAAAGTTTATTTCTATAAAAAAATTTGTCAAAATCTTATTTCTATAGAAAATTTTGTTAAAATTTTATTTCTATAGGAAATTTTGTCAAAACTTTATTTCTATAGAAAACTTTGTTAAAATTTTATTTCTATAGCAAATGTTGTCAACATTTTATTTCTATAGAATATTTTGTCAAAATTTTATTTCTGTAGAAGGTTTTGTCAAAATTTTATTTCATTATTGTTGTTGTGATTTTAGCTTAAACCCATGTATTGAGTAAACTACAAGAGTAATTTAACCAACCGAGAAAAAAAAAAATATTTCTTTGGAAATTTTGTCAAAATTTTATTTCTATGGAAAATATTGCCAAAATTTTATTTCTATAGAAAATTTTGCAAAATTTTATTTCTATAGAAAATTTTGTGAAAATTTTATTTCTATAGAAAATTTTGTCAAAATTTTATTCCTTTAGAAAATTTTGTCCAAATTTTATTTCAATAGAAAATTTTGCCAAAATTTTATTTCTAAAGAAAACTTTGTCAACATTTTATTTCTATAGAAAATGTTGCCAAAATTTTATGTCTATATAAATATTGTCAAAATTTTATTTTTATTTGTCTTTTATTTGTATATTTATTTTGTCAAAATTTTATTTCCATTGAAAATTTTGTCAACATTTTTCTTTTCTCTACAACATTTTGTCAAAATTTTATTTCTATAGAAAATGTTGTCAAGATTTTATTTCTTTAGAAAATTTTGTCAAAATTTTATTTCTTTACAAAATTTTGTCAAAAGTTTATTTCTATAGAAAATTTTGTCATCATTTAATATCTATAGAAAATGTTGTCAATATTTTATTTTTATAGAAAATTTTGCCAAAATTGTATATCTATAGAAAATGTTGTAAATATTTTATATCTATAGAAAATATTGTCAAAATTTTATTTCTAGAGAAAATTTGTGTCAAAATTTTATTTCTATAGGAAATTTTGTCAAAATTTTATATCTATAGAAAATTATGTCAAAATTTTATATTTATAGAAAATGTCAAAATTTTATTTCTATAAAAAATTTTGACAAAATTTTATATCTATAGAAAATGGAGTCAACATTTTATTTTTTGTAGAACATTTTGTCAAAACTTTATATCTAAAGAAAATGTTGTCAAAATTTTATTTCTATAGTAAATTTTGTCAAAGTTTTATATCTATAGAGAATTTTGTGAAAATTTTATTTCAAAAATTGTATGTTAATAGAAAATTTTGACAAAATTTTATTTCTATAGAAAATATTGTCAAAATTTTATTTCTATAGGAAATTTTGTCAAATTGTTATATCTATAGAGAATTTTGTCAAAATTTTATTTCAAAAATTTTATGTTTATTGAAAATTTTGACAAAATTTTATTTCTATAGAAAATGTTGTAAAAATTTTATTTATACAGAAAATTTTGTCAAAATTTTATTTCTATAGAAAATTTTATTTCTATAGAAAATTTTGTAAAAATTTCATTTCTATAGAAAATTTTTTTCAAAATTTTATTTCTATAGAAAATTTTGTCAAAATTTTATTTCTATAGAAAATTTTGTTAAAATTTTATTTCTATAGAAAATTTTGTTAAAACATTATTTTTATAGAAAATTTTTTCAAAATTTTATTTCTATTGAAAATTTTGTCAAAATTTTATAATTTAAGGAAATTTTTTCAAAATTTTATTTTTATAGAAATTTTGTCAAAATTTTATTTCTATTGAAAATTTTGTCAAAATTTTATTTCTATAGAAATCTTGTCAAAATTTTATTTCTATAGAAATTTTGTCAAAATTGTATTTCTATAAAAAATTTTCTTAAAATTTTATTCTTATACAAAATTTTTGCAAAATTTTATTTTTTTAATAAATTTTGTCAAAATTTTATTTTTTATAGAAAATTTTGTCAACATTTTATTTTTTATAGAAAATTTTTTCAAAATTTTATTTCTATATGAAGTTCTGTAAAAATTTTATTTCTATTACAAATGTTGTCAAAATTTTATTTCTATTGAAAATTTTGTCAAAATTTTATTTCTATTACAAATTTTGTCAAAATTTTATTTCTAATGAAAATTTTGTCAAAATTTTATTTATTTATTTTGTGGACCCTCTTGGAGGAGCAAATTTCATCTGATTCGTTTGAAATTTAATCCTCTTTTAACGGGTGACAATCGGTTCATATTTTCTCATTATTACTTATAGACTCCACTATATAAAAGATCAAGAACTGAACTTGCATACATATGTATTTAATCGGTCTACATATGGACCAAGATAATGATAAAAAGTTTTAAGTTATATTGCCATCGGCAAGACTTACCACAACCCAAATAATTCTTTACATAAGATTGGGCCTGGCTGAACTTATTTCTCTCGTATCGTATATGTTATTTATTTATAAAACAGCAAATTATTCATGGAATGGTCCACATATATGTACCTAAGAGTCTCCTACATTAACCTCCTGAAAACTAAGGACCCAAGAAGTAGGAGGGCATATTTCCTGTGATTAATGTATCATGTTTAAATATAACATTAACTTTAATGGTCCCATGTAAAATGAGTCCCCCAAAGTTGGAACGTGTGTATCTGTTATTTTTTTCCTTTGTTTTTTAATTATCATGACGACACTTTAAGTACTCACATTACCCACAACCACACAAGCTTTGAAAAGTCCAACCATCAAACAAACCAACCTGACAACATATGTGAAATGATGCAAGAACCTCCCTGCTCCTCATTCCCCAACAGCATAAATAGATTTTGTTAAAATTATTCTAAAGTGAATTTGGTGCTACCAAAATTTCAATGAAATCCCATTCGTAACCAAAGAAATTTTGGGCTGGGTTGGGATAGACATGTCACAGAATCCTAAAGCATGAACAATTATTATGAGACACTTGTCCAAGAGAACACAAAAAAAATAGAAAATCTGTCCATTTGCAAGTACTCTTCAGAACAGACACCAGATATGCTTGCTTGTATCCGACATAAACTTTGTCATATACATTTATTATGAGAACAGGACACACGAGTACATTTGAGCTTCCTTTTTGTCATTTTCAAGCCCTTCATTATAATGTGGTGGCATAGTACCTATGACTTAAGGTTTGGAACACTACTGAATTCCATATTTATTTCAGTGTAAAATCACATATTTTCCCCTAGACATGCTCTCTAAGGAGTCGCTTGTGAAAGTTGCTTCATGAATTCTACACTGCTCAATTTTCTACAGTTTACTCCAGTATTCAATTAGGCACATTGTCCCATTCCATCCCATGGGTTTGTTTGTTTCGTTTTGTTTTTTTGTTTTTTGTTTCATAGCTTCCATAAAACTTTCAGTACAGCAATGTCACTGTCATGCCACAAAATAAACTCATTAAAATAACACTCATCTTGTTACCAAACTGAATTTACCATGCAGCAACAAGGAAAAATGGACAAATGCAGAGAATCTCCTTTGGTTTCTCCCTCCCTAAAACAACGACATCGAGAAACTTCTCCAAAGTCAAAGAGACGACGCATCGAATTTCAAGATGCAGATGTTCTGGCATTCATCCCAAATCCCACTGTCCCAGGGAAAACAAAAGACCATAGTCCTAGAATGACGTGCATTTGCAATAGATTTCTGTCCGCAGAATACAAATGAATTGCAGGCCAGTGTTGACAAAAGTTTTACCCAGCCATGAAGGACTTCGTCGTTCTGGCTATGTAAATTTGTGAAAAGAAAAGGGTTGTTGCTCTTTGACATATACTTTATTTGGTTAGAAAATAATGCTGATTGCACAGTGGATTAAGAAAAAACAAGTATATACGGCCGTAAGTTCGGCCAAGCCGAAGCTTATGTACCCTCCATCATGGATTACGTAGAAACTTCTTCTAAACACTGCCATCCACAATCGAATTACTTAAGTTGCGGTAACGCTTGCCGATGGCAAGGTATCTTACAACCTCCTAACACCATCTTCTAAATTGTATGTAAGTCCATACGTGGTATATATTAAATCAAAAAAGATCGATCCAATACCTATATAATTCCGTTTGACAAAGTAGACATAAAATTTTGAAAAAATTTTCTACAGAAATAAAATTTTAACAAATATTTCTATAGAACTAAAATATTCACAAAATTTTCTATAGAAATAACAATTTTGACAAATATTCTATAGAAAGAAAATTTTGACAAGAATTTCTACAGAAATAAAATTTTAACAAAATTCTCTATAGAAATAAACTTTTGACAAAATTTTCTATAGAAATAAAATCTTGGTAGATTATTTGTGGCTAAAGTGGCAACCATGATTATGAACCGAATAAAATTTGAACAAAATTTTCTATAGAAATAAAATTTTGGCAAAATTTTCTATAGAAATAAAATTTTGAAAATGATGAAAATTTTATTATGAACCGAATAAAATTTTAACAAAATTTTCTCTAGAAATAAAATTTTGACAGCATTTTCTATAGAAATAAAATGTTGACAAAATTTTCTATAGAAATAAAATTTTGGTAGATTATTTTTGGCTCTAGTGGCAACCATGATTATGAACCGATATGGACCAATTTATGTGTGATTGGACCAATTTTGGTATGGTTGTTAGCGACCGAACCGGATCGGATGAATTTTGCTCCTCCAAGAGGCTCCGGAGGTCAAATCTGGAGCAGGTTTTATATGGGGGCTATATATAATTATGGACCGATATGGACCAATTCTGGCACGGTTGTTAAAGATCATATACTAACACCAAGTTCCAAATAACAACCGGTTTGGATGAAATTTGCTTCTCTTGGAGACTTCGCAAGCCAAATCTGGGGATCGGTTTATATGGGGGCTATATATAATTATGAACCGATGTGGACCAATTTTTGCATGGTTGTTAGAGACCATATACCAACATCATGTACCAAATTTCAGCCGGATCGGATGAAATATGCTTCTCTTAGAGGCTCCACAAGCCAAATCTGGGGATCGGTTTATATGGGGGCTATATATAATTAAGGACCGATATGGACCAATTTTTGCATGATTGTTAGAGACCATATACCAACATCATGTACCAAATTTCAGCCGGATCGGATGAAAATTTCTTCTCTTTGAGGCTCCGCAAGCCAAATCTGGGGATCGGTTTATATGGGGGCTATATATAATTATGAACCGATGTGGACCAATTTTTGCATGATTGTTAGAGACCATATACCAACACCATGTACCAAATTTCAGCCGGATTGGATGAAATTTGCTTCTCTTTTAGGCTCTGCAAGCCAAATCTAGGTATCGGTTTATATGGGGGCTATATATAATTATGGACCGATGTGGACCAATTTTTGCATGGTTGTTAGAGACCATATACCAACACCATGTACCAAATTTCAGTCGGATCGGATGAAATTTGCTTCTGTTTTAGGCTCTGCAAGCCAAATCTGGGGATCGGTTTATATGGGGGCTATATATAATTATGGACCGATGTGGACTAATTTTTACATGATTGTTAGAGACCATATGCCAACACTATGTACCAAATTGCAACTGGATCGGATGAAATTTGCTTCTCTTAGAGGCTCCGATATGGACCAATTTTTGCATGGTTGTTAGACTAACACCATGTACCAAATTTCAGCCAGATCGGATGAAAATTGTTTCTCTTAGAGGCTCTGCAAGCCAAATCGGGGGATCGGTTTATATGGGGGCTATATATAATTATGGATCGATGTGGACCAATTTTTGCATGGTAGTTAGAGACCATATACTAACACCATGTACCAAATTTCAGCCGGATCGGATGAAATTTCCATCTCTTAGAGGCCTCGCAAGCCAAATTTGGGGGACCGTTTATATGGGGGCTATACTTAAAAGTGGACCGATATGGCCCATTTGCAATACCATCCGACCTACATCAATTACAACTACTTGTGCCAAGTTTCAAGTCGATAGCTTGTTTCGTTCGGAAGTTAGCGTGATTTTAACAGACGGACATGCTCGGATCGACTCAGAATTTCACCCAGAATATATATACTTTATGGGGTCTTAGAGCAATATTTCGATGTGTTACAAACGGAATGACAAAGTTAATATACCCCCCATCCTATGGTGGAGGGTATAAAAATAGAGAAAAAATCTCAGGCGTTCACTTATTATTTTTGAGAAGAAATTTCTTCCGCTTTAGTTAGCATGGAACTTATTTGTATGTCATTGAAATTTTATTGGCATTTAATTCACAAAATTTTTAAGATATACTTGGAATAAAGAAAAATTCATTGGACTGGGGAAAATTTGTTACAAAATTTTAAAAATAAACTAAAACAAATTAATTTTTTTGCAATTATTATAAATTCATTTTAGTTTCAGTTTTACAACTGACTTGGTTTTTTGTGTATATGTCAAATTTTGCTTATTTTTTTTCCTTCTCCTGGATATTCTATTTATAAAATATGATAATTTTGAAAAGGAGAAAGAGCTCTTTCACATCAATATAGAATCTTTGTTAAAAACAAATAATTGTAAAATTACTTTTTCATTCAAAACTAAAATCTATTTTAAATTCCAATTAATTTCATTGTATTTGCCCGAAGTCACTGTGCTTGGTTTATAGCAACAACAAAAATCTGCTTGTGCCATGCCGCATATTTTGTAGTCGTTTTTTAATGAAATTTCCTATTCCCATGTTTCTATTCGTTCTCGTCTGAATTGCTAAAATATGTTGCAGTTGTAATATTTGCGGTCACGACCGGACATTTGTTTGGTCAACATTCATATTTAGTAGGAATTTTTGCCAGTTGGTTGATTGTTTATGTGTATGTGTGTGTGTGTGTGTGTTATAGTGTTCGTGAAGGTTACATCTTGTGTCCTTTTTTTGTGTTTTGCAGACCGGTAGTTTTTTATAGCTTGGTCACAAGTGACGCCTGGTACGTGGAAAACTATTCTTTCTCCTTTTTTTCGGCATTATAAACAAATGACCATTAATTGAATAAAAGCTTTAATTACAATTTCATTTGGCATTGTTCTATTTATTCACTATATAGCCACATAATATGCAAATGATTACCTAATTATTGTGGTCAAATAAATTCCATTCATTATTAATTTTACTGAAGGCAATTTTGACTAAACGATTGCTTATGAATTTGAATTCATTAATGACCACCATATTTATTAAATAATTCATTAGAAAATAGATATTTATATTTTATGCAATTAGTTTAGAATTATGAATTATAATTTTTTTATGTTTTAGATGAAGATTCTATGGAAGTGTTTGCATTTCAGTTTGTTTGAAATGTTAACAATAATTGTGAAAGCGATAGATATCTATGGGATCATTATCTATTTATATGAATAGATTTCCAACAAGCCATATATGGTCATGTTGATCAGGGAGAAATTATAATACTATCTCCCGATGGCCGTATGTGTGTAATCATGCTATAACCTTCCACAATGGAGCCATCTTTCTGAAATTTGACACAGATACGGTTTTTGCTGTAAGCTTGTAAAGTTCGAAGATTGGCTTTAACGTTCCTGCCCCATAAAATCTGACACTCCCTGTTTGATTTTTATACCCTCCACCATAGGATGGGGGGTATATTAACTTTGTCATTCCGTTTGTAACACATCGAAATAGTGCTCTAAGACCCCATACAGTATATATATTCTGGATCGTGATGAAATCCGGAGTCGATCTAAGCATGTCCGTCCGTCTGTTGAAATCACGCTAACTTTCGAATGAAACAAGCTATCGACTTGAAATATGGCACAAGTAGTTGTTATTGATGTAGGTCGGATGGTATTGCAAATGGGCCATATCGGTCCACTTTTACGTATAGCCACCATATAAACGGACACCCAAATTTGGCATGCGGATCCTCTAAGAGAAGCAAATTTCATTCGATCCGGCTGAAATTTGGTATATGGTGTTAGTATATGGTCTCTAACAATCATGCAAAACTTGGTCCATAATTATATATAGCCCCCATATAAACCGATCCCCCGATTTGACTTGCGGAGCCTCTAAGAGAAGCAAATTTCATCCGACGTTGCTGAAATTTGGTACGTGATGTTGGTATATGGTTACTAACGACCATGCAAAAATTGGTTCACATCGGTCTATAATTATATATAGCCCCCATATAAACCGATACCCAGATTTGGCTTGCGGAGCCTCTAAGAGAAGCAAATTTCATTTGATCTGGCTGAAGTTTGGTACATGGTGTTGGTATATGGTCTCTAACAACTGTGCAAAAATTTGTCCACATCGGTCCATAATTATATATAGCCCCCATATAAATCGATTCCCCGATTTGGCTTTCGGTGTATCTAAGAGAAGCATATTTCATCCGACCTAACAACCATGTACAAATTGGTCCATATAGGTCCATAATTATATATAGCCCTCATATAAATCGATCCCCAGATTTGACCTCCGGATCCTCTTGCAGGAACAAAATTCATCCGATCCAGTTGAAATTTGGTACATGGTGTTAGTATATGGTGTCTAACAACCATGCAAGAATTGGTCCATATCGGTCCATAATTATCCCATGTAACCCGATCCCCAGATTTGTCCTCCGGAGCCTTTTGGAGGAGCAACATTCATCCGATCCGGCTGAAATTTGGTACATGGTGTTAGTATATGGCCTCTAACAACCATGCCAAAATTGGTTCATATCGGGCTATAGTTATATGTAGCCGATCCCCAATCACACAAAAATTGGTCCATATCGGTTCATAATCATGGTTGCCACTCGAGGAAAAAATAATCTACCAAAATTTTATTACTATAGAAAATTTTGTCAACATTTTATTGCTATAGAAAATATTGTAAAAATTTTATTTCTATATAAAATTTTGTCCAAATTTTACTTCTATAAAAAATGTTGTCAAAATTTTATTTCTATAGAAACTTTTGTCAAAATTTTATTTCTATAAAAAATGTTGTCAAACTTAATTATATACGTATCTAATCGGCCTTTTTTAGTTTAATATATACCACGTATGGACTATCTTGCGATTTAGAAGTCGGTGTTAGGAAGTTTTAAGATACCTTGCCATCGGCAAGTGTTACCGCAACCCAAGTAATTCGATTGTGGATGACAGTCATCAGTAGAAGTTTCTACGCAATCCATGGTGGAGGGTACATAAGCTTCGGCCTGGCCGAACTTACGGCCGCCTATAATTGTCTATAATTCTGTAATTGTTTTCGATTAAACTCATACTAGAAATTTTGATGTACTTAAGAACCATAAAATGCCAGCAAAAAATTTGGAAGTTCTTCTAAAGACACAACTATAAAACCTCTTCCAAATATGTACTCCAAAAGATGTTCTTTATTTTAATTATATAGGAAGTTCTTTAAGTCAATTTTTATACCCTCCACCATAGGATGGGGGGGGGTATATTAACATTGTCATTCCGTTTGTAACAAATCGAAATATTGCTCTAAGACCCCATAAAGTATGTATAATTTGGGTCTCAATGAAATTCTGAGTCGATCTAAGCATGTCTGTCCGTCTGTTGAAATCACACTAACTTCCGAACGAAACAAGCTATTGACTTGAAACTTGACATAAGTAGTTGCTATTGATGTAGGTCGGATGGTATTGCAATTGGATCACTTTTACGTACAGCCCCCATATAAACCGACCCCCAGATTTGGCGTGCGGAGTCTTTTGGATAGGCAAAATTCATCCGATCCGGTTGAAATTTGGTACGTGGTGTAAGTATATGGTCTTTAACAATCATGCCAAAATTGGTCCATATCGGTCAATAATCATATATAGCCCCCATATAAACCGATCCCCAAATTTGACCACCGGAGCCTCTTGGATTTGCAAAATTCATCCCATCCGGTTGAAATTTTGTACGTGATGTTAGGTTAGGTTAGGTGGCAGCCCGATGTATCAGGCTAACTTAGACTATTCAGTCCATTGTGATACCACATTGGTGAACTTCTTTCTTATCACTGAGTGCTGCCCGATTCCATGTTAATGTCTATGACAAGCCGAGTCCGAATGCCGTTCCACCTTGCAGTGAAACCACTTAGATAAGCTTTGAAACTCTCTGAAATTTCACCAGCATTACTGAGGTGGGATAATCCAGCGCTGAAAAACTTTTTGGTGTTCGGTCGTAGCAGGAATCGAACCCACGACCTTGTGTATGCAAGGCGGGCATGCTAACCATTGCACAATGGTGGCTAGTATATAGTCTTTAGCAACCATGCCAAAATTGGTCCATATCGGTCCATAATCATATATAGCCCCCATATAAACCGATAGCCAGATTTGGTTTTGGAGCCACTTGGAGGACCAAATTTCATCCGATTCAGTTGAAATTTTGTATTTTGTGTAAGTATATGGACACTAACAGCCATGTAAAAATTGGTCCATATCGGTTCATAATCATATATAGACCCCATTTAAACCGATCCCAGATTTGGTAAACCGATCCCCAATCACGCAAAAATTGGTCCATATCGGTTCATGCCATCGGTAGTTGTTACCACAACCCAAGTAATTCGATTGTGGATGACTGTCTTTCGTAGAAGTTTCTACGTAATCCATGGTGGAGGGTACATAAGATTCGGCCTGACCGAACTTACGGCCGTATATACGTGTTTATAGCTCGTGTTTTCCATATTTTAAATGGGTAATTTTAACTTTTTTATTGTAAATAGGTTAAAAACAGAGCAAGAATTCATAAAATGGTAGCAATTATTTAAATTTTGGTCGAAAAAAAATAATAAATCCATTATAGAAAAATTACGAATTTTTGAAATTATTCAAGGTCAAACGTTTCACACAAGCTTTAGAATGCATAACAAATTAAAAAAAAATATATATAAAAATTATTGATTTGGCAAAATATTACAAAATATTTTAATACACATCCAAACACTATTCCTTAAGACGTGATGCAAGATCAGTACAACGGCTGTTGAAATGGTGACCATCTGTCCTATGGTGAGCCCATGTTAAATTCACTTCTACGGCAATTTTGCAACACTTCCACTTGAAAAAAACACATTTTCTTTTTTGGAGACGCTTTTTTACTGGGTAAGTATAGTGGTAGCCAAAGCTGTGAGGTCGGAGTATAAAATTATTTACACTTTACAACACCAAAAATTTCCTTTCTTAATTTAATTCCTAAATGTACTGAGAAATATTTTTAAACTTTTACAATTTGTAGTTTTTTTTTCTGAAAAGTAGGTTGTGGTCATTTATCTTTCCTACATTATTTAGATAATGTGTCCATTATAATTTTAAGCCTTCATATTGATTTTGGCATAGGCCCCACATTTGATTGCTACTAAAACTCAGTTGATGATGATGATAAGTTTTTATAACCCTTGCGATTTTATTTTAGTTGTGAAATTGTTTCTTTTTTTCACTGAAACTAATTGTGCGGTTGCATAGTTTTTGGCATTGATTTATGCCTTCTAGTTGGCCAAGAATTTTCATTTTGAAATGTGATGGATTGAGTTCATATTGGAATGATACCTTTCACTTTGGATTTGAACATCAAAGTAAATGGGCATTTTATATTGCATTGATCGGTCTATTTGTTGACGTTGAAGTAGGTCAGAAAGCATTTTGGATTTTTAAAGTGAACCCTTTTAATAAATAGTTTTTACGTGCTCCACTTCGGACTATGCTTTTAATGGACATAAATTAGCTCAAACCCAAAGTTTTGTGTACATTTGCGTGATGGTTTAAAGTAACCATAAAAGGCTTATTGGAATATGCATATTATGTCTGTAACAAATGAGGGCCGGCTTGAAACCAATGAATGAATGACACATTTCTAACAAATTAGAAAAATCTAAGGTCAGGCGATAAGCATAACAACGTTTCACTAACATGTAAGTTGAAATGCGGATTTTATCTAAACACATAAAAAAATAATCAAAACGATTTAATGAACTGACCGTCATAATTCATTTTTTGTCTTTATCTAACAATTTCTTTCATTTCATTTTACTATGATATTGTGTTATTTCTATAGAAAATTTTGATACAATTTTATTTCTATAGTCAATTTTTTCAAAAATGTATTTCTATAGGAAATTTTGTCACAATTTTATTTCTATAGAAAATTTTGTCGACATTTTATTTCTATAGAAAATGTTTCCAACATTTTACTTCTATAGAAAATGTTGCCAAAATTTTATTCCTATAGAAAATGTTGCCAACATTTTATTTCTATAGAAAATTTTGTCAACATTTTATTTCTATAGAAAATTTTGTCGACATTTTAGTTCTATAGAAAATGTTACCAAAATTTTATTTCTATAGAAAATTTTGTCAAAATTTTACTTCCATAGAAAGTTTGGCAAAATTTTATTTCTATAGAAAATTTTGTTTCTATACAAAATTTTGCTGCAAGTAGAGGATGCTGATGATGAATGTGGTAATTCCGAAACGTGCGTCCATCCAACCAACGTGCAGTCTATAGGACTTCGCTCAAATAAATTTGACAAACATTCTTTTAATCTGTTGGTTAAGCTAGTTTTGTAGTTTAGTCAACGCAATGGTTTTAAAACTGAGATCAAAACAACAAATGTGATTGAAGTACAAACCAACAATAAAAAACAAAAAAACGAAATTTTATTTCTATAGAAAATTTTGTCAAAATTTTATTTCTATAGAAAATTTTGTCAAAATTTTATTTCTATAGAAAATTTTGTTAAAATTTTATTTCTATAGAAATTTTTTTGTCAAAATTTTATTTCTATAAAAATAATTCTTCCAAAATTTTATTTCTATAAAAAATTGTAGCAAAGTTTTACTTCTGTAAAAATTTTTTCCTAAAATTTAATTATTAAATAAAATATTTGTCAAAACTTTACTTCAATAGAAAATTTTTCAAACATTGTATTTCCATAAAAAATGTTGCCAAAATTTTATTTCTATAGAAAATTTAGTCAAAACTTTATTTCTATAGAAAATTTTACGAACATTTTATTTCTATAGAAAATTTTGCCAAAATATTATTTCTATTTTGCCAAAAATTTATTTCTATAGAAATTGTTGCCAAAATTTAGTTCTGTGGAAAACTTTTGCAAAAATTTTTGACAAAAATTTTCCAGCATTTTATTTCTTTAGAAAAATTTGCCAAATTTTTATTTGTGTAGAATTTTTTACCAAATTTTACTTCTTTAAACCATTTAAGTACAAATTTTATTTCTATAGCAAATGTTTCAAACTTTATTCCTATAAACATTTTTTACTTCTATATTAAATTTTACCAACATTTGATTTCTAAAGAAAAATTCGCCAAAAGTTTATTTCTATAGAACATTTTTCTACAATTTGCCAAGTTGTTTCACTATAGAAAATTTTGTAAAAATGTTTTCCTTTAGAAAATGCCTATATTTTACTTCTATAGAAAATATTGCCAATATTTTGTTCTTCAAGAAAATTTTGCCAGCATTTTGTTCCTATAGAAAATTTTGTCAAGATTTTGTTTCTATAGAAAATTAAGTCAAAAATTTATTTCTATACAAAAATTTGGCAACATTTCATTTCTATAGGAAATTTAGTCAAAATTTTCTTGCTACAGAGGATTGTGGCAAAATTTTATTTCTATAGAAAAATTTGTCACATTTTATTTCTATAGAAAAATTTGTCACAATTTTATTTCTATAGAAAATTTTGTCAAAATTTTATTTCTATAGAAAATTTTGCCAACATTTTATTTCTATAAGAAATTTTGACAAAATTTTATTTCTAAAGAAAATGTTGTCAAAATTTTATTTCTAAAAAAGAATTTGTCAAAATATTATTTTTTAGAAATTTTTTTATAAATTTTATTTCTATCGACAATTTTGTAAAAATTTTATTTCTATAGAAAATTTTGTCAAAATTTTAATTCTACAGAAAATTGGGGCAAAATTCTATTTCTATATAAAATTCTGCCATAATAGTAAATTGTGTCAAAAATTAACTTCTGTAAAAAATTTTTGCTAAAATTTAATTTCTAAAGAAAATATTTGTCAAAATTGTACTTCTATATTTTCCAACATTTTATTTTTATACCATCCACCATAGGATGGGGGTATATTAACTTTGTCATTCCGTTTGTAACACATCGAAATATTGCTCTAAGACCCCATAAAGTATATATATTGGGGGTCGTGGTGAAATTCTGAGTCGATCTGAGCATGTCCGTCTGTTGAAATCACGCTAACTTCCGAACGAAACAAGCTATCGACTTGAAACTTGGCACACGTAGTTGTTATTGATGTAGGTCGGATGGTATTGCAAATGGGCGTACCGGTCCATTTTACGTACAGTCCCCATATAAACGGACCACAAAATTTGGCTTGCGAATCCTCTAAGAGAAGCAAATTTCATCCGATCCGGCTGAAATTTGGTATATGGTCTCTAACAACCATGCAAAAATTGGTCCACATCGGTTCATAATTATATATATAGCCCCCATATAAACCGATCCCCAGATGTGGCTTGCGGAGCCTCTAAGAGAAGCAAATTTCATCCGATCCGGCTGACATTTGGTACATGGTGTAAGTATATGGTCTCTAACAACCATGCAAAAATTGGTCCACATCGGTCCATAATTATATATAGCCGCCATATAAACCGATCACCAAATTTGACCTCCAGAGCCTCTTGGAAGACCAAAATTCATCTGATTCAGTTCAAATTTGGTGCGTGGTGTTAATATATGGCCTCAAACACCCATGCAAAAACTGGTCGAAATCGGCCCATAATTATATATAGGCTCCATATAAATCCATCCCTTGGAAGAGCAAAATTCATCCGATTCGGTTGAAATTTGGTACGTGATGTTAGTATATACACGCTCACAAAAAATCGCTTCTGTAACATATATTCCCAAACATATTTTGCTTCAAGCATATACATTTTTGGCTATTGCCCAAACATTTATATGTTTGATCTCTTCCAATATATAATATGTTTGAAAGCATATTGGTCTAAACAATATATGTTTGGGTAGTCAATTTCCAAACATTTTGTATTTTTGCATCCAAATTCAATAATGTTGTCTTCCAAAAAACAATATGTTACTATGTGAACATATAATATGTTTGGAAGCATTTTGCACCCAAAAATATTATATGCTTAACAAAATTCTCCCAAACAATATTGTGCTCAAAATTTTATTTATTTATTTATATATTTACAATCATAATGAATTATGAAAATAAACAGGTAATATAGGTGCTAACAACATAGGTTTTCGACCTGAATGCTCAAAATTTTGTTTCTGCCCCATTGTATATTCCCCCACATCTTTCTCACTTCCACGAGATTTTTTAGTTCTTTGCACCTTTTTCTGTAATACAAAAATTGTAGAAGAAATTATTCACTTGTATGATTTTTTTTATTTTAATTTTACCTTTTGCCGGACGGGGATTCGAACACCGGACCACACAGTTTGTAAGGATCAAAGAAGTAGCTGATCAATTGCCCAAGGAAAAATAAAATGTTAATTTTGTAATAACAAGCAACAACCACCAACTTAATTCAATATCGCTCCCTGTTAAATAGCGCTCCAAGCTACTAAACACATATATGTTTATAGGCTATTTCTAAATTAATATATGTTTGCATCCAAGCATATTATATTTAAAAACATTTTATTTCCCAAACATAATATGTTCTAACATATTAACATATATGTCCCAAACATGTTATGCTAGTTTATGAACATTATATGCTTGTACTCAAAAATATTGTGTTTAAAAATTTGTTTTCCAAATATATAATGTTTATAGCCAAACATATGAAAAACAGTCTTTTTCATCCGTGTAGTATCCAACAACCATGCAGGAATTGGTTCATATCAGTCCATAATTATATATAGCTCCCATATAAACCGATCCCCAGATTTGACTTTCGGTTCCTTATGGAGAAGCAAAATTCACCCGATCTGGTTGAAATTTGGTACGAGGTGGTATTTAACAACCATGCCGAAAGTGGTCCATATCAGTCCATAATTATATATAGCCCCATATAAACCGATCCCGAGATTTGGTTTTGGAGCCTCTTGGAGGAGCAAATTTCATCCGAGTCAGTTGAAATTTGGTACATTGTGCTAGTATATGGCCGTTAACAACCATGCCTAACTAGGTCCATATCGGTCTATAGTTATATATAGCCCTCAGATAAATCGATCCCCAATCACACAAAAATTGGTCCATATTAAGTTCATAATTGTATATAGCCCCTACATAAGCGATCCCCATATTTCAATTCCGGTTCTCTACGTGTCGTGCAAAAAGCCCATATCGATTCGTAATTATTTGTAGACTTACATATAACTTCTTCTTTTGTCTAATATATAATATATATACCACGTATGGACTAACTCACAATTTAGAAAACGATGTTAAGAAGTTTTAAGATACCACAACCAAGTAATTCGATTGTGGATGACATTCTTTCGTAGAAGTTTCTACGCAATCCATGGTGGAGGGTACATAAGATTCGGCCTGGCCGAACTTACGGCCGTATATACTTGTTTTTTTTTATGCCCTCCACCATAGGATGGGGGGTATATTAACTTTGTCATTCCGTTTGTAACACATCGAAATATTGCTCTAAGACCCCATAAAGTATATATATTCTGGGTCGTGGTGAAATTCTGAGTCGATCTGAGCATGTCCGTCCGTCCGTCTGTTGAAATCACGCTAACTTCCGAACGAAACAAGCTATCGACTTGAAACTTGGCACAAGTAGTTGTTATTAATGTAGGTCGGATGGTATTGTAAATGAGTCATATCGGTCCACTTTTACGTATAGCCCCATATAAACGGACCCCCAAATTTGGATTGCGATTGCTCTACGAGAAGCAAATTTCATCCGATCCGGCTGAAATTTGGTACATGGTGTAAGTATATGGTCTCTAACAACCATGCAAAAATTGGTCCATATCGGTCCACTTTCACGTATAACCCCAAATAAACGGACCCCCAAATTTGGCTTACAATTGCTCTAAGAGAAGCAAATTTCATCCGATCGGGCTGAAATTTGGTATATAGTGTTAGTATATGGTCTCTAAAAACCATGCAAAAATTGGTCCACATCGGCCCAAAATTATATATAGCCCCCATATAATTTTATTTATATAGAAAATTTTGTCAAATTTTATTTCTATAGAAAATTTTTTCCAAATTTTATGCCTATTCATGATTGCCACTCGAGCCAAAAATAATCTACCAAAATTGTATTTTTAAAGAAAACATTGTCAAAATGTTATTTCTATAGAAAAATTTGTCAAAATTTTATTTCATAAAAAATTTTGTCAAAATTTTATTTATATAGAAAATTTTGTCAAAATTTTATCTCTATAGAAAATTTTTTCCAAATTTTATGTCTATAGAAAATGTTTTCCAAATTTTATTTCTATAGAAAATATTGTCAAAATTGTATTTTGTCAAAATTTTATTTCTATAGAAACTTTAAACTTAATTATATACGTATTTAATTGGCTTTTTTTAGTTTAATATATGCCACGTATGAACTATGTGGTATATATTACGGTGTTAGGAGGTTTTAAGATACCTTGCCATCGGCAAGTGTTACCGCAACCCAAGTAATTCGATAGTGGATGACAGTCTTCAGTAGAAGTTTCTTCGAAATCCATGGTGGAGGGTACATAAGCTTCGGCCTGGCCGAACTTACGGCCGTATATACTTGCTTTTTTTTTTAATTAGCCAAAATTTTATTATTTTTGGAAAATTATGCGAATATTTTATTTGTGTAGCATTTTTTACCTAAATTTACTTCTTTAAAACATTTAAATACAAATTCTATTTCTATAGATTTTTTTTCAAACTTTTGATCCTATAGAAAATTTTGTCAAAATTTTATTTCTATAAAAAATGTGGTTAAAATTTTATTTAAAAAAAATCGCAACGTTTTATTTCTATACGAAATTTTGTCAAAATTTTATTTCTATAGAAAATTTTGTCAAAATCCTGTTACTATAGGAAATTTTGTCAAAATTTTACTTTTACAAAAAATATTGTCAAAATTTTATTTCTATAGAAAATTTAGTTAAAATTTTATTTCTATAGAAAATGTTGTCAAAAATTATTTTTCTATAGAAAATTTGTCACAATTCTATTTCTATAGAAAATTTTGCCAAAATTTTATTTCTATAGAAAAATTTGTCACAATTTTATTTCTATAGGAAATTTTGTCAAAATTTTATATCTATAGAAAATTTGGAAAAATTTTATTTCTATAGAAAATTTGTCAAAATTTTATTTCTATAGAAAATTTTTTTAAAACCTTATTTCTATAGGAAATGTTCTCAAAATTTTTGTTTGTATAGAAAATTTTGTCAAAATTTTATTTGTATAGAAAATTTTGTCAAAATTTTATTTGTATATAAAATTTTGTCAAAATTTTATTTCTATAGAAAATTTTGTCAAAATTTTATTTCTATAGAAAATGTTGCCAGAATTTTATTTCTATAGAACATTTTTCCAAAATTTTATTTCTCTAGAAAATTTTGCCATAATTTTATTTCTATAAAAAAATTCTGCCAATATTTCTATAGAAATTTTTGACAAAATTTTATTTCTATAGAGAATTTTGTCAGAATTTTATTTCTATAGAAAATTTTGTCAAAATTTTATTTCTATAGAAAAGATTGCCAATATTTTAGTTTTATAGAAAATTATATCAAAATTTAATTTCTATAGAAAATTTTATCAAAATTCTATTTTGAAAGAAAATTTTATCAAAATTTGATTTCTATAGAAAATTTTGTTAAAATTTTATTTCTATAAAATATTTCGTTAAAATTTTATTTCTATAAAATATTTCGTTAAAATTGTATTTCTATAGATTATTTCGTTAAAATTTTATTCCTACACCCAGAGAAGAAATATAATCACCTCAAACATGTTTTAAGAGCAAAATGTTATTTTTGGGTTGTGTGACCATGTAACATGGTTTTCGCAACCATGTTATTTTCTCGGAAATCATGTATCTGATTTCGGCCATCAGATTATATTTGACGAGAAAATAACAATTTAGTGACAAATATGTTCTATGGTCACCATACAAAAATAACATTTTGCTTGAAACATGTTTGAGGTGATCAAACATGTTTCTCTGCGTGTACAGAACATTTTTCCAAAAATTTTATGTCTACAGAAAAGTTTGCTAAATGTATCTGCTTCAACGGCGAATCATTGATGATCTTATGTTAATTATAACCATTTTATTTATACCCTCTTGTTTTGCAAATAAATCTCAAATTATATGGTAATGCATTCCCACTTGTCACAACTCGTAATTTTTTCGTTCCATAACAATGTGAGTGCACTCACTGAGCACCAACACATCCAGGTGTGAACAAATTTCATATTCGATTTATCATTTTGCTCAGCAGGTATTAAAAGCAAATATTCATTTATGCACATAACTCAAATGACAATAATCCTTATTCCTGGTTATGAGTAGACCATCGCAGACCAAGGAGCAATCAATCACAATAAATGTGATTGGTATCGAACGATATATTGGAATGTGGGAAAAGATAATTGATCGATGGATATGGAGAGTTTGGTGTATTTTATTTCCAACACACACACACATATAGAATTTTAAGTATGCTCTTGATGATATTGCTACTCAAATTTAATAGAATGCAGTATTTTATGATTCAATTGAAAAAGGACCATAAAAACCACATTTATGGAAGAAAGATTTAAACAGGTCCTGTGTGCAACTAAATACACATTTAAACCACTGTTTGGTTTAAGGTGTAATAACACCGTCGTTACAATATGACTGTATGGTAAACTTTAATACTATATTACATTTTCTTGTAAATTTCGCTGATCTCTATTTAATAATAACTAAATACATTTTCGTAGAAAATTCAATCAAATATGTATTCCCTTCAATTCTTAGAAAATTAATTTGTCACACAAATAAGTCTTCCAAAATCTTTCGTTTGTTGTTAACTGAATGTCATTGTTTGATTTTTGAAAGAGACTTCACACTAAAAAACCGTTTTAAATATTTTTGCTAACGTTTCAATAAATGCAATTGATGATTTCGAAAATTCAATTTTGCCAATTCTTATCCATTGAAACTGGCAATTCCACCCCACCCGCACAAAAGAAATTCCATTCAGGGTAGGAATTTTATGCAAAGCCAATAAAGCATCAAATTGCCTTGACGATTTGTATTGTGTGAATTCCCTTTGACAAAGTTCTCGGTAATTTAATGAGTTTTTCATGAAATTTATCACTTGGTTAATTCAAACTGTCCCATAGGTATCATCAGCCACAAGTTGTTTATTGGCACAAACAATATGGCATTTAACAAAAAAACAAAACATGGTCAAAATGATAGGGAAACGTGACCTGCGGATATACAGTGAATAAATTTTAATTTAATTCAATCATTGAGAGAGTTTTTCTCTGTATTCTAGTGATGGTGATGGTCGTAAGCAATTTAATTGAAAGGAGATATGAAACAATGGGATTGTGAATGCCTTTGGTTTTTTGTTTAATTGTGACAATTTTAATGGATATACAAAGCCCCTCTTTTTTTGGTAGTTCGATTGGTATAACCTCAAATGAAATTTGAATTAAATGGATTTTTTTTTTAAAAATCAGAATATGCAGCATTTGTCCTCTTTTATTAACTGAGAAAATTGAAAGTGCTGAAAGTTTAAAGTAAGTTAATCGAGATTATGCACTGAACTAAGGCAACAAATCTCTTTGGCCATTATTTTATGGCTGTAGATGAATACATGTGAGCAGGTCATTTATTAATACACCTTAAAAAATAATAATAAACGAAAATAGTCCTCGTCCTAAAAATACGAATGCGATCATTGCATAGCAAAGAAAAGGAATAAAAAGTTTTCTTTACTTAATCAAAAGTCCATTGAGTTTAGAGATTTGATTTGACATTTATATGTTTCCCGGACCCTTGCATACAAAGGGTCCTGGGTTCAATTCCAGTTTAAGCCAAATACCAAAGTTTTTTAGGCTTTAATAAATCTAAAAGAATTTTGATGATTTTTTGTAAAAATGAATGAAGATCTGTGTTCTAGTATCAAGTACAGTAAGCTTAAAATTTAAAACGATTGCTTTTTATACCCTCCACCATAGGATGGGGGTATACTAACTTTGTCATTCCGTTTGTAACACATCGAAATATTGCTCTAAGACCCCATAAAGTATATATATTCTGGGTCGTGGTGAAATTCTGAGTCGATCTAAGCATGTCCGTCCGTCCGTCCGTCTGTCCGTCTGTCCGTCTGTCCGGCTGTCCGTCCGTCTGTGGAAATCACGCTAACTTCCGAACGAAACAAGCTATCGACTTGAAACTTGGCACAAGTAGTTGTTATTGATGTAGGTCAGATGGTGTTGCAAATGGCCCATATCGGACCACGTTTACGTATAGCCCCCATATAAACCGATCCCCAAATTTGGCTTGGGGTGCCTCCTGGAGCAGCAAAATTCATCCGATCCGGTTGAAATTTGGTACCTGATGTCAGTATACGGCCTCTAACAACCATGCAAAAATTGGTCCATATCGGTCCGTAATTATATATAGCTCCCATATAAACCGATCCCCAGATTTGACCTCCGGAGCCTCTTGGAGGAGCAAAATTCATCCGATCCGGTTAAAATTTAGTACATGGTCTTAGTATACGGTCTCTAACACCCATGCAAAAATTGGTCCATGTCGGTCCATAATTATATATAGCCCCCATATAAACCGATCCCCAGATTTGACCTCCGGAGCCTCTTGGAGGGGAAAAATTCATCCGATCCGGTTGAAATGTGGTACCTGATGTTAGTATACGGTCTCTAACAACCATGCAAAAATTGGTCCATATCGGTCCATAATTATATATAGCCCCCATATAAACCGATCCCCATATTTGACCTCCGGAGCCTCTTGGAGGGGCAAAATTCATCCGATCCTGTTGAAATTTGGTACCTGATGTTAGTATACGCCCTCTAACAACCATACAAAAATTGGTCCATATCGGTTCATAATTATATATAGCTCCCATATAAACCGATCCCCAGATTTGAACTCCGGAGCCTCTTGGAGGAGCAAAATTCATCCGATCCAATTGAAATTTAGTACGTGGTGTTAGTATATAGTCTCTAACAACCATGCAAAAATTGGTCCATATCGGTTCATAATTATATATAGCTCCCATATAAACCGATCCCCAGATTTGACCTCAGGAGCCTCTTGGTGGAGCGAAATTCATCCGATCCAGTTGAAATTTGGTACATGGTGTTAGTATATGGTATCTAACAACCATGCAAAAATTGGTCCATATCGGTCCATAATTATATATAGCAAAAGTCATCCGATGCGGTTGAAATTTGGTACATTTTGTCAATATATGGCCTCTAACACCCATGTAAAAATTGGTCAATATCGGTCTTTAGTTATATATAGCCGATGACTTATTACACAAAAATTGGTCCATATCGCCAAAAATAATCTACCAAAACTTTATTTCCATAGAAAATTTTGTCAAATTTTATTACTATAGAAAGTTGTGTCAAAATTTCATTTCTATAGAAAGTTTTGTCAAACGTTTATTTCTATAGAAATGTTTGTCAAAATTTTATTTCCATAGAAAGTTTTGTCAAAATTTTATGTTTATAGAAAATTTTGTAAAAAATTTATTTCTGTAGAAAATTTTGTCAACATTTTTTTCTATACAAAATTTTGTCAACATTTTACTTCCATAGAAAATTTTGTCAACATTTTATTTCTATAGAAAATGTTGTCAAGTTTTTATTTCTATAGAAAATTTTGTCAAGTTTTTATTTCTATAGAAAATTTTGTCAAAATTTTATTTCTATAGAAAATTTTGTCAAACTATATTATATACGTATTTAATCGGCCTTTTTTTTTGTTTAATATATACCCCGTATGGGCTAACTTACAATTTAGAAGACAGTGTTAAAAAGTTTTACGATACCTTGCCATCGGCAAGTGTTATCGCAACCCAAGTAATTCGATTGTGGATGACAGCCTTTAGTAGAAGTTCCTACGCAATCCATGGTGGAGGGTACATAAGATTCGGCCTGGCCGAACTTACGGCCGTATATACTTGTTTAATTTATCTTTAATGTAATTCCTGTAAAAACTAAATCATTAAATTTTTCCAGTATAGTAGTGATACAAAATGCAAAATCGACTTTTCCATATTATTCTAATTCGACTATACTACACTAAAATAAGAAGAAAAATCGAATTTGATTTAAATGTCTAGACTGAGTGTTCACCAAAAAAGCTTCAAAGTTTTGGTGAACACTCAATCTAAATCATGCTGTTAGACATTTAAATCGATTAGTCTTCTTATTTTAAGTTAAAATAATCGAATTTAATCAATATCGAAAACACAGAACACGTGAAAAGTCGGCAGTCTGATAACCGTAAAAGCCGAAAATCGATTAAAAGTAAAGAAAACAATAAATGTACTTATATTTATAGAACTATTAGAACGAAAAAAATCGCCTTCTTCTAATATGAAAAAACCAAAAATATACTTTAATATGTATTAGATTTTTTTTTTTGCTTAAGTTCAACAAAGGCGAAGCAGTGACGTCAAAAGTAGAATTTTTCAATTTTTATACCCTGAGCCACACTGTGGAATAGGGTAAGAGGTTGGCTGATAAGTCCCCGGTCTGACACATAGATGACGTCGCTAGTATTAAATGCATATTATTTTTATATAGTACCAACCTTCAAATGATTCGTGTCAAAATTTGACGTCTGTAAGTCAAATAGTTTGTGAGATAGAGCGTCTTTTGTGAAGCAACTTTTGTTATTGTGAAAAAAATGGAATAAAAGGAATTTAGTGTTTTGATAAAATACAGTTTTCTGAAAGGAAGAAATACGGTGGAAGCAAAAACTTGGCTTGATAATGAGTTTCCATACTCTGCCCCAGGGAAATCAACAATAATTGATTGGTATGCAAAATTCAAGCGTGGTGAAATGAGCACGGACGAACGCAGTGGACGCCCGAAAGAGGTGGTTACCGACGAAAACATCAAAAAAATCCACAAAATGATTTTGAATGATCGAGATAGCAGAGGCCTTAAAGATATCAACGGAACGTGTTTGTCATATCATTCATCAATATTTGGATATGCGGAAGCACTGTGAAAAATGGGTGCCGCGCGAGCTCACATTTGACCAAAAACAACAATGTGTTGATGATTCTGAGCGGAGTTTGCAGCTGTTAACTCGTAATACACCCGAGTTTTTCCGTGGATATGTGATAATGGATGAAATACGGCTCCATCACTACACTCCTGAGTCCAATCGACAGTCGGCTGAGTGGACAGCGACCGGTGAACCGTCTCCGAAGCGTGGAGAGACTCAAAAGTCCTCTGGCAAAGTAATGGCCTCTGTTTTTTGGGATGCGCATGGAATAATTTTTATCGATTATCTTGAGAAGGGAAAAACCATCAACAGTGACTATTATATGGCGTTATTGTAGCGTTTGAAGGTCGAAATCGCGGAAAAAAGGCCCCATCTGAAGAAGAAAAAAGTGTTGTTCCACCAAGACAACGCACCTTGCCACACGTCATTGAGAACGATGGCAAAATTTCATGAATTGGGCTTCGAATTGCTTCCCCACCCACCGTATTCTCCACATCTGGCCCCTAGCGACTTATTCTTGTTCTCAGACCTCAAAAGGATGCTCGCAGGGAAAAAATTTGGCTGCAATGAAGAGGTGATCGCCGAAACTGGGGCCTATTTTGAGGCAAAACCGAAAGAGTACTACCAAAATGGTATCAAAAAATTGGAAGGTCGTTATAATCGTTGTATCGCTCTTGAAGGGAACTATGTTGAATAATAAAAACGAATTTTGACAAAAAAATGTGTTTTTCTTTGTTAGACCGGGGACTTATCAGTCAACCTGTAAAACCCTCTTCACTTTAAAATACATTTTTATTATTTATTTTCCCGATATTTTCTTCCCCCTTGTTTGTTCTTTCCTCCACGAAATATCACATGTCCTTATTTTCATGGCATCATCATAGTGTTCCATAATGTTACACATGTAGTACAATGCACACGACCCTATGCATGTGTCTGTTTATGAGAATTGTTGTTGTTATACAAAATGTCCTTTTAGCAGCTGCAATTGCAAGCATCTACCGCAATAATACACGTAATACAATCGTCATGACAGTGATACAGCAAATCCAACAGTTATAACTTTTGCTTTCTTACTTTAGAAATAAAACTGGATAAACATTACGTGTGGTAGCAAAATAAAAAACAACTAAAAAGAATCGAAAAGTAATTGAAGGCTGGCAAATGATGTAGACAACCAAAAGAAACAAGTTTTAACATGAACTTGTTATTTAGAGACAAATACGAGTAGAGAAACAGAATGACAGACAGGAAGAGGATATTGTGTCTCATAATAATGCCATGAAGTTGGGAATTGTTTTCTTTTATTCGTCATCGGGAAATTGAGAGGAATAGTTTCGTGTTAAATAAGAAGATGGAACAAATCCAGCATGACCAGGGGAAACATTTGTGATCAGAATAAATACAAAACAAGTATATACGGCCGTATGTTCGGCCAGGCCGAATCTTATGTACCCTCCACCATGGATTGCGTAGAAACTTCTACGAAAGATTGTCATCCACAATCGAATTACTTGGGTTGTGGTATCTTAAAACTTCTTAACATCGTTTTCTAAATTGTTAGTTAGTCCATACATGGTACATATTAACATAGACAAAAAAGGTATGTATAGGTTGGACGATATGGACTTTTGCACGGTACGTAGAGAGCCAGAATTGAAATATGGGGGTCGCTTATATGTGGGCTATATACAATTATGAACTTGATATGGAACACTTTTGGTGTGATTTAGGATCGATTTAGCTGAGGGCTATATAACTATAGACCGATATGGACCTAGTTAGGCATGGCTATTAACGGCCACATACTAGCACAATATATGAAATTTTAACTGACACGGATGAATTTTGCTCTTCCAAGTGGCTCCAAAACCAAATCTGGGGATCGGTTTATATGGGGGCTATATATAATTATGGACCGATGTGGACCAATTTTTCCATGGTTGTTAGAGACCATATACTAGATTAGGTTAGGTGGCAGCCCGATGTATTAGGCTCACTTAGACTATTCAGTCCATTGTGATACCACATTTGTGAACTTCTCTCTTATCACTGAGTGCTGCCCGATTCCATGTTAAGCTCAATGACAAGGGACCTCCTTTTTATAGCCGAGTCCGATCGGCGTTCCACATTGCAGTGAAACTTCTTAGGGAAGCTTTGAAACACTCAGAAATGTCACCAGCATTACTGAGGTGGGATAATCCCCCGCTGAAAAACTGTTTGGCGTTCGGTCGAAGCAGGAATCGAACCCACGACCTTGTGTATGCAAGGCGGGCATGCTAACCATTGCACCACGGTGGCTCCTGACCATATACTAACACCATGTAAAAATTTCAGGATCGGCAAGCCAAATTTGTGGGTCCTTTTATATGGGGGCTATACGTAAAAGTGAACCGATATGGACCATTTGTAATACCATCCGACCTACATCAATAACAACTACTTGTGCCAAGTTTCAAGTCGATAGCTTGTTTCGTTCGGATGTTAGCGTGATTTCAACAGACGGACGGACATGCTCAGATCGATTCAGAATTTCACTACGTCGCAGAATATATATACTTTATGGGGTCTTAGAGCAATATGACGGAATGACAAAGTTAATATACCCCCCATCCTATGGTGGATGTTTAAGGATGATAACTTACTATTGACTTTATAGAAAATTTAATAACAATTTTATTTATATAGAAAAATTTGTCAAAATATCATTTCTACAGGAAATGTTATCAAAATTTTATTTCTATATCAAATTTCGTCAAAATTTTATTAGAAAAATTTTATTCCAAAATTTTGTCCAAATTTTATTTCTGTAGAAACTTTGTCAAGAATTAATTCATACAGAAATTTTCTTCAAAATTTTATTTCTAAAGAAAATTTTATCAAAGTTGTATTCCTAGAGAAAATTTTGTCTATAGAAAATTTTGTTAAAAAAAAAACAATTTCTATAGAAAACTTTGTCAAAATTTTATTTCTATAGAAAATTCTGTCAAAATTTTATATCTTTAGAAAAATTTTTCAAAATGTTATTTCTATAGAAAATTTTGTCAAAACTTTATTTCTATAGAAAATTTTGTCAAAATTTCATTTCTATAGAAAATTGTGTCAAAAATTTAGTTTTATAGAAAATTTTGTCAAAATTTTATTTCTATAGACAATTTTATCAAAATTTGGTTCTATAGAAAATTTTGTCAATATTTGGATAAATACTTGGTTGACTTACTATTGTCTTTCTGGAAAATTTAGTAAAAATTTTATTTATATAGAACAATTTGTCAAAATATCATTTCTATAGGAAATATTATCAAAATTTTATTTCTATATCCAATTTCGTAAACATTTTAGTCTATGAAAACATTTTTTCCAACATTTTGCCCAAATTTTATTTGTATAGAAATTTTGTCAAGATTTTATTTCTATAGAAAATTTTATCAAAGTTTTATCAAAATTTTGTTAAAATTTTATTTCTATAGCAAATTTTGTAAAAATTTTATTTTTATAGAAAATTTTGTCAACATTTTATTTCTATAGAAAATTTTGTCAAAATTTTATTTCTATAGAAAATTTTGTCAAAATTTTATTTCTATAGAAAACTTTGCCAAAATTTTATTTCTATAGAAAATTTTGTCAAAATTTTATGTCTATAGAAAATTTTGTCAAAATTGTACTTCTTTATAAAATTTTGTCAAAATTTTATTTCTATAGAAATTTTTGTAAAAATTTTATGTCTGTAGAAAATTTTGTCAAAATTTTATTTCTATAGAAAATTTTGTCAAACTTTTATTTCAATAGAAAATTTTGTCAAAATTTTATTTCTATAGAAAATTTTGTCAAAATTTTATTTCTATAGAAACGTGTGTCAAAATTTTATTTCTATAGAAAATTTTGTCAAAATTTTATTTCTTTATAAAATTTTGTCAAAATGTTATTTCTATAGAAAATTTTGTCAAAACTTTATTTCTATAGAAAATTTTGTCAAAATTTTTTTTCTATAGAAAATTGTGTCAAAAATTTAGTTTTATAGAAAATTTTGTCAAAATTTTATTTCTATAGACAATTTTATCAACATTTGGTTCTATAGAAAATTTTGTCAATATTTGGATAAATACTTGGTTGACTTACTATTGACTTTCTGGAAAATTTAGTAAAAATTTTATTTATATAGAACAATTTGTCAAAATATCATTTCTATAGGAAATGTTATCAAAATTTTATTTCTATATCCAATTTCGTAAACATTTTAGTCTATGAAAACATTTTTTCCAACATTTTGCCCAACTTTTATTTGTATAGACATTTTGTCAAGATTTTATTTCTATAGAAAATTTTATCAAAGTTTTATCAAAATTTTGTTAAAATTTTATTTCTATAGCAAATTTTGTAGAAATTTTATTTTTATAGAAAATTTTGTCAACATTTTATTTCTATAGAAAATTTTGTCAAAATTTTATTTCTATAGAAAATTTTGTCAAAATTTTATTTCTATAGAAAACTTTGCCAAAATTTTATTTCTATAGAAAATTTTGTCAAAATTTTATGTCTATAGAAAATTTTGCCAAAATTGTACTTCTTTATAAAATTTTGTCAAAATTTTATTTCTATAGAAATTTTTGTCAAAATTTTATGTCTATAGAAAATTTTGTCAAAATTTTATTTCTATAGAGAATTTTGTCAAACTTTTATTTCAACAGAACATTTTGTCAAAATTTTATTTCTACAGAAAATTTTGTCAAAATTTTATTTCTATAGAAAATTTTGTCAAAATTTTATTTCTATAGAAACGTGTGTCAAAATTTTATTTCTATAGAAAATTGTGTCAAAATTTTATTTCTATAGAAAATTTTGTCAAAATTTTATTTCTTTATAAAATTTTGTCAAAATTGTATTTCTTTATAAAATTTTGTCAAAATTTTATTTCTATAGAAATTTTTGTCAAAATTTTATTTCTATAGAAATTTTTGTCAAAATTTTATTTCTATAGAAAATTTTGTCAAAATTTTATTTCTATAGAAAATTTTGTCAAAATTTTATTTCTATAGAAAATTTTGTCAAAACTTTATTTCTATAGAAAATTTTGTCAAAACTTTATTTCTATAGAAAATTTTGTCAAAATTTTATTTCTCTAGAAAATTTTGTCAGAATTTTATTTCTATAGAAAATATTGTCAAAATTTTATTTCTATGGACAATTTAATCAAAATTTGGTTCTTTAGAAAATCTTGTCAAAATTATATTCTTATAAAAAGTTTTGTCAAACTTTTATTTCTATAGAAAATTTTGTCAAAATTTTATTTTTATAGAAAATATTTTACGACACCTCACAATACATACGGGTGCACGAAATTTGAAGAAGATCAAGTTGTAAACATGTCAAGTATGACGAGATCGGTGATAAATGGATATATGATAGCTATGTATAAATCTGAACTGATTTGTTTCAATAGGCATATATAGGAATTGCCTTTGAACCAAACTAAGACCAATGCCAATTTTGAGGATGATCGGACTTAAACTGTGAGCTGTACTTTGCATATATGGACAGGCAGATGGACAAATCAAGTCAGAATTTAATTGTAAAACGATCGATACACTAAATGATCGCTTTAAGATTGGTCTTTCTCGACATTACCTATAAAAATCGAAACTTATTATTCCGTGGGTTATATGTTACAGCATGTGCCTTTAATAAAGATATTCGAAATTTTTGTAAACTGCTCTCCAACTTATTCGATGTCCTTTAAAGTATCCATTTTCGATTCGGTGTATTATATTTTCGATATTGTTCCACGTAATATTTTCTAAGAATTTTAAAATGGACTAACCCATATATACTTGGCAAATTACCCCCGTAGATACAATATCGTACCAATATGACATCAAGTTATTTTGATTATTTTTGATAAAATCCTATTTCAATTCAATGGCATATGAACGAAATGCTTTGCATTTTAAATGACAGCTTTAGGATTTGATTGCTCGCAGATATGAACGCAATCAGCAATATTTGATGCCTTTGCGCTATTGTAATGGAAAGAAGTCATTTGAAATTGAAATTTTTTGGGAAATTTATTGCTAAAATGGCATTTGTATCGACGGGAAGTGGATATGTTATTGTCAATGGTTTTAAGAGAAAATTACCAAAAAATTACAATTTTGGGAAGGGGGCAATTACAAATGGAAAAGCAACGATTCATAAAAGCATAACGATGATATTCAGGGGAAGAAAAACAAAAAAAGTATTAAATGAAAAATATAAAACAAACCTTTTGAAAACTTATGCAATTTTTTTTTCAAACTTAATGCTTTTGATGTTGAGCATCGAAGGTTTTTCTAGAGTAGAGCCAATTGTGCCAACTATTAATGCAAAAAACAAAGGAAGTTTTCTCTTTCCATTTTCCTCTAAGCTCCCATTTGTTTCGATAACAAAACTAACAATAAAAAATCCAGAAAAAAAAAACTAGAATTATTTATTTTCACTTTCCATTTTAGCTATTCACTTCGACCCGGCCATTATGGCCATTCAAAAATTTATTACTATTCATGGAATGTACTTGAATGAATTTTTCCTCTTGATGGCATAACGTGAATAGAGAATATTTCATATTTCCTATAAACGATTTTGATTTATATGATGGATTACATTTTTTTGTTTATCTGTGTGTGTGTGTGTATTCGATTTTGTTGTATTGTTACGGTTGTTGAATCTTGTGAGTACCATCAATTCTATGATGAGATTTTTACTTGAATAACGACAAATCAACTTGACAATGACAAGGACACATTTTGATTGAAATCTAAAGGGGTGATACCAAAATGTGCGACATTTGTGGAAATGTTTTTCGCCTCAAAATGGCTAGAAATGTGGGGGTTGCGGGGGCAGGCGGCAAGTTAGTGAAGCTATCTGCTGATTCATCAGGATGTCTATTATATGATTTGCTCTAAAGGATAACTTTGCTTCTCTCCATTATTTTTGTTCGATTTGGCGTCAAAAGACCATCCAATGAATTTTTCTACAGTATTGAATTGAAATGGAAATAACTTCGATTGATGTATTTTCCACCATATTTTATTCGAAAGCGAAAAGTTTAAATAAACTAAAACTTTTCCCATTTGCATCTATCGTAAAACTTTCTTTGTGTCAATATTTGAACAATGCAACATTTTTTCCCTTTTTTGCTAGCCACGAAAATTTTGTTTCGTTCCTGCAATGTTGGTGGTCATTTTTTTTAATCATTCTCACTTTTCACTAACTGTGTATAATGAATGAATTTTAAATCGATTGACTGTTTATAATTTTGGGGTTTATAATTTTGTTACTTTAGGTTAACCGAAATTAAGTTCAGTTAAACCATTCAGAAGTGGACACCCATGGTCGCCAATATTTTGTTCATATTTGGAATGTGTCCAATTCTTCGAAGTTAATTTTAAATTGCACGGCAAAACCATCATGCTGCTAAGCCCATCTTTTATGCGTCGTTGAAATTTCCTTTGGTGAGTGTACAAAATACTTCGGTGAATATATTGGACAGAAGGCTACATTTTTAGCTTAATATTGAAAAATGCTATAAAATCCACATTGATGAACTAAGTGGGAACTAAAACCGAAAATTATGGATTGGCTCTATAGAGCAATGGACCTGCAATGTCATATTGTATAGTGGTCTGATGGTGAACGGTTGTCACTTGAGCCAAAAATAATCTATAAAAATTTGAAGAATATTTTACCAAAAAACTACCAACTAAAAAAAATCGTATTTTACAATTGTTGATCAAATTTGTATGGGTTTTAAGAAAAATATATTTTTCCAAAAAAAAGAAAATGCTATGCTTACAATTTTGTTTTGGAGATTTATTATTTTATGATCACTCCCAATATGGACATTTTTTTGGTGTGTAAATATCTCTTGTATTATAAGTGTTTCGAAAATTAACATGTTTAAGGATATTGTCTTACTATTCACTTTATAGAAAATTTACTAAAAAAATTTATTTATATAAACAAATTTGTCAAAATAACATTTCTACAGGAAATGTTATCAAAATTTTATTTCTATATAAAATTTCGTTCAAATTTTATTCTAAAAAAAAGTTTTTCCAAAAATTTGCCCAAATTTTATTTCTATAGAAATTTTGTCTAGAGATTATTCTTACAAAAAATTTTGTCAAAATTTTATTTCAATAGAATATTTTATCAAAGTTGTACACCTAGAGAAAATATTCTATAGAAATTTTTGCCAAAATTTTATTTTTCTAGAATATTTTGTCAAAATTTTATTTCTTTAGAAAATTTTGTCAAAATGTTATATAGAAAACTGTGTCAAAATTTCATTTCTTTAGAAAATTTTGTCAAAATTTCATTTCTTTAGAAAATTTTGTCAAAAAATAATGTCTATAGAAAATTTTTGTCAAAAAATAATTTTTATAGAAAATTTTGCCAAAATATGATTTCTATAGAAACTTTTATCACAATTTTATTTTTATAGAAAATTTTGTCAAAATTTTATCTCTTTAGAAAATTTTGTAAAGATTTTATTTCTACAGAAAACTTTGTCAGAATTATATTTTTATCAAAAAATTTGTCAGATTGTTATTTCTATAGAAATTTTTTTCAAAATTTTATTTCTATAGAAAATTTTGTCAAAATTTTATTTCTATAGAAAATTTTTGTCAAAATTTTATTTCTATAGAAAATTTTGTCAAAATTACATTTCTATAAAAATTTTTCTACAAATTTCATTTATATAAAAAATTTTATCCAAATTGATTTTTGTCAAAGCTTTATTCCTTGAGAAAATTTTGTCAAAATTTTATTTCTGTAGACAATTTTATCAAAATTTGGTTATATGGAAAATTTTGTCAAAATTCTATTTCTTTAAAAAATTTTGTCAAAATTTTATTTTTATAGAAAATGTTGTCAAAATCTTGTTTCTATAGAAAAATTTGTAAAAATTATAGTTCTTTAGAAAATGTTGTCCAGGTTTTATTTTTATAGAAAGTTTTTTTAAATGTTGTCAATTTTTTTCAGTAACTTTTTTCAACACAGAATTTTTATCAAATTTTTATTTCTGTAGAAAACTTTGTCAAAATTTTATTCTATAGAAAAATTTGTCAATATTTTTTTTTTTAATTTTTCCAAATTATACTTTTATAGAAAATTTTTTTAAAAATTATATTCTTAACGATAATTTTGTCAAAATTTAATTTTTATAGAAAAATTGGTCAATATTTTAGTTCTATAAAGAATTTTGTCAATATTTGATTTCTATGGAAAACTTGTAAGTACCTCCTTTATTCGCTGAAAAAAATGTTCAATGCTTTATTTCTATAGAAAATTTTGTGAAAATTATTTCTCAATATTTTATAGAATATTTTGTCCACAATGTATTCCTAACGAAAATTTTGTCAAAATTCTATAGAAAATTTTGTCAAAATTATATTTTTATCAATTTTTTTTCTATAGAAAATATTGTCATAATTTTATTGTTGTTTCTATAGAAAATTTTGTCAAAATTTTAGTCTATAGAAAATTTTATCAACATTTTAGTTTTATTAGAAAATTTTTTCAAAATTATATTTTTACAGAAAATTTTTGAAAAATTATAATCTTAAAGAAAAATTTGTCAAAATTTTATTTTTGTAGAAAATTTGGTCAATATTTTAGTTCTATAGAGAGTTTTGTCAATGTTTTATTTCTATAGAGAATTTTTAAGTACCTCCTTTATTCGCTGAAAAAAATGTTCAATGCTTTATTTCTATAGAAAATTTTGTAAAAATTATATTCTTGTAAAAAGTTTTGTAAGAATTTTTCCTATATTTGTCAATATTTTATAGAATCTTTTTTCCAAATTTTATTCCTAAAGGAAATTAACTCATAGAATTTTTTTTCAAATTTATATTCTTATAAAAGTTTTGTTAAAATGTTATTTCTATAGAAAATTTTGTCAAAATTATATTTTTATAGAATATTTTGTCAAAATTGTATTTCTATGGAACATTTTTTCAAAATTTTTTTTTTCTATAGTAACTTTTGTCAACACAGAATATATATTCTTTTAAAAAGTTTTGTGCAAATTTTTTCCTATATTTGTCAATATTTTATGGAATATTTTGTCCAAATTTTATTCCTAAAGAAAATTTTGCCAAAATTTTATGTCTATAGAAAATGTTTTCAAATTGTTTTCGTAAGGACAATTTTGTCAAAATGTTGTATCTATACAAAATTTGTGGAGAAGAATATTTTTAAAAATCTACCAAAACATCTAAATCTACCGACCAGTAAAAAATCTACCACCTATGGCAACCGTAGTCTATCCACTGAATCTTTTCAAAATATTAACCACATTCATAGAAACATAAAAAGATTTAATATCTTGATGTTGTGACGTTTTCTTCTTTAGTCACAAGTGCTTACCTTATTTTTGGCCCAATACAGTCTTGAAAGTCCCTTACATCTTTGGTCGTTCAGTTGAGTATTTGTGTTATTTGGTACTGTGGCAGCGTATATTGCTACCATTGTTCTTCTATTCACAATAAAAACTAACTGCTCCTTACTGGCTTGACTTGACTGTGTGGTAGTGGGTACTTACTTAGTAAAACGGAATAAGAATTGATTTACCTTGAGTTTCCTTCAAGTTGCTTTGTTTTAGTGTGGGTGATTTAGTCTTTGGGTATGGGTCTTCATTGCATTGGAAGTTGTAAATAACATCAAAACGGAAAGTGAAGTAAATATTCCAAAAGTTGCCTCACATGAAACCAAGAAAAAAAAATAAAGTGGACATGGAAAACAAAATGGTTTAAGAAATTTGTTACTAATTTAATGAAACTAAACTAAACTTAAAATTAAATTAGAATACGTAAGAGCTGTAGTCGTATTGAATTGTATATATGCTGTCCTGAGAGAAAATTTGTGAAGGAAATCTTAAAAGGAAATCTTGTTCCAACTGAAATAATGGAGTATAAAATAATTAATTGACGTTTCAGGTAAACTTAAATCTTAAACCCTTGAACTTCTTGGTCTTCGCCTCTAAACAGCCATAGAATGTAAATGGCTGAACAGTTACACAGTAATTTGAAATGGCTGCCTCTGACATACTGCGGATTTGCAAATCAGATAATATTGCAACACTTGGAACTTTTTTTGTTTTTGTTTTCTTATATATTTCTGAAATAATAGGTAATCAGTTGGTATGCATGTATAAGCTCCAAGCTCATAATACAGTGGTTTTAAATCTAGTTGTTGCCATTCCGACAGCGAATGCCGGATGCATGGACCTATAAAATATTTGCGGTTTCGTTTACAACTAGTTAATCACTGGTGATGTCTGGATCTTTAGAGAACTATAGGCAAAATAAAATTTCCATTGGCTTCATTTCAGTGTAGCAGTAATATCTCGTATTCTGTAAGAATAATTTGCTAAAAATATAATTTTATTTTTTAAAATACTAGAATTTTTTGGGTTTTGTCAACAGATGCCGTCTTTTTCCAGGTGTACGCACAAAATTGTGTCCTACCATATAATTTTTGAAAGGTGACAGCTTAAGCTTCGTTTAATCAACAAATAATCCAATGTGGTTACATTGAAAAAAAGTTACAGCAAAAATTAATTGTTGATGACATGGAAAAATCTGGGAAAACAATCCAGCCAAATGAAAAATTTTGATGGAAAATTTTGATGCATACACTGCATAACCCTTGCTCTGCATTATTTATCGGACTATTATCTATTTTTGTCAATGCTAAACTCTCTGAATGGAGTAGAGTTGGCTTTAACAGAAGTCAAATTCTCTCGCCGATGCACCAAAACACACCATATTTATTAACATATTTGAAATCTAAATCACCAAATTCTATTGGCGGAGATAAAAAAATTTTTAACTATAAATTTAAAATGAGAACAATTTGGTGTGATTAATAAAATTATATGTACTTCATTTTTAGACATAATGTGTAAATAATGTGTAAATAAAAAAGAACATATCCAAAAACAAATCCGCGACCGAGGCGCAGTAGTTCTTCCTAAGTACTAACTTCAACTTTAGGCCCTAAAATCAAAAATGAAGCAGAATATAATTATATATTTCGGGACATTTTATTATGACTTGAAAGCACGGTTGCCACAGTTGGCAGAAGTCTACCAAAAATGGTAGATTTTACTGGTTGGTAGATTGGCAGATTTTGCAAAATATTCCTCTCCAGCTAAGATGTACTTCACAAATTTTCTATAGAAATAAAATTTTCAAAAGAAAATTTCTATAGAAATAAAATTTAGACAAGATTTTCTATAGAAATAAAATTTTGCCACAATTTTTATATAAAAATAAAATTTAAAAAAAAATTCTACAAAACTTTCGATAGAAATAAAATTTTGACAAAATTTTCTATTGAAATAAAATTTTGACAAAATTTTCCATATAAATAAAATTTTGACAAAATTTTTTATAGAAATAAAATTTTGACAAAATTTTCTATAGAAATAAAATTGTGACTAAGTTTTTGTATAGAAATAAAATTTTGACAAAATTGTTGTACAGAAATCAAATGTTGGCAAAGGTTTGAATAGAAATAAAATTTTGACAAAATTTTCTAAAGAAATAAAATTTTGACAACATTTTTTGAAGAAATAAAATTTTGACAACATTTTTTGAAGAAATAAAATTTTCTATCTTCATTAATTTTGTTTGTTATTGATGGTTTCTCTTCAATCATTATTGTTGTTTTTTATTTCAGCTTAAAACCATCAAAAACAACAATAATGAAATAAAATTTTGACAAAATTTTTTTATAGAAATAAAATTTTGACAAAATTGTCTACAGAAATAAAATTTTGACGACATTTTTTGAAGAAATAAAATTTTGAGAAAATTTTTTATTGAAATAAAATGTTTACAAACTTTTCTATAGAAATAAAACACGAAAAAAAATTCTACAGAAATAAAATGTTGACAAAATTTTCTATAGAAATAAAATTTTGACAAAAATTTTCAAAGAAACAAAATTCTGACAAAATTTTACAAAGAAATAAAATTTTGACAATTTTTTTACAGAAATAGAATTATGACAACATTTTTTGAAGAAATAAAATTTTTACAAAATTTTCTATAGAAAGAAAATTTGACAAAATTTTCAATAGAAATAAAATTTTGACAAAATTTTCAATAGAAATAAAATTTTGACAAATTTTTCAATAGAAGTAAAATTTTGCAAAATTTTCTTTAGAAGTAAAATTTTGACAAAGTTTTCTTTACAAATAAAATTTTGACAAAGTTTTCTTTACAAATAAAATTTTGACAAAATTTTCTACAGAATACCATAGAAATAAAATTTTCACAACATTTTTTATAGAAATAAATTTTTGACAAAATTTTCTTTACAAATAAAATTTTGACAAAATTGTCTACAGAAATAAAATGTTGACGAAATTTTTTTGAAGAAATAAAAATGTGACAAAATTTTTTATAGAAATAAAATGTTTACAAAATTTTCTATAGAAATAAAACTCGAAAAAAATTTCTACAGAAATAAAATTTTGACAAAATTTTCGATAGAAATAAAATTTTGACAAAATTTTACAAAGAAACAAAATTCTGTCAAAATTTTCCATAGAAATAAAATTTTGACAAATTTTTTTACAGAAATAGAAATTTGACAACATTTTTTGAAGAAATAACATTTTAACAAAATTTTGTATAGAAATAAAAATTTGACAAAAATTTCTATAGAAATAAAATTTTTACAACATTTTCTATAGAAATAAAATTTTGACAAAATGTTCTATAGAATTAAAATTTTGACAAAATTTTTTATAGAAATAAAATTTTTACAAAATTTTCTATAGAAATAAAATTTGACAAAATTTTCAATAGAAATAAAATTTTGACAAAATTTTCTACAGAAATAGAATTTTGACAACATTTTTTGAAGAAATAACATTTTAAGAAAATTTTTTATAGAAATAAAAATTTGACAAAAATTTCTATAGAAATAAAATTTTGACAAAATTTTCTATAGAATTAAAATTTTGACAAAATTTTCTATAGAAATAAAATTTTGACAAAATTTTACAAAGAAATAAAATTCTGAAAAAATTTTCCATAGAAATAAAATTTTTACAAAATTTTGACAAAATTTTCTACAGAAATAGAATTTTGACAACATTTTTTGAAGAAATAACATTTTAACAACATTTTTTATAGAAATAAAAATTTGACAAAAATTTCTATAGAAATAAAATTTTGACAAAATTTTCTATAGAAATAAAATTTTGACAAAATTTTACAAAGAAATAAAATTCTGAAAAAAAAATAGAAATAAAATTTTTACAAAATTTTCTGTAGAAATAAAATTTTGACAATATTTTCAATAGAAATAAAACTTTGACAAAATTTTCTTTAGAAATAACATTTTGACAAAATTTTCTACAGAAATACAATTTTGACAACATATTTTGAAGAACTAAAATTTTGACAAAATTTTCTACAGAAATAGAATTTTGACAACATTTTTTGAAGAAATAGAATTTTAACAAAATTTTTTTATAGAAATAAAATTTTGACAAAATTTTCGATAGAAATAAAATTTTGACAAAATTTGCTATAGATATAAAATTTTAACAAAATTTTCTTTAGAAATAAAATTGTGACTAAATCTTCTATAGAAATTAGAAATAAAATGTTGACCAAATTTTCTGCAGGAGTCAATTTTGACAAAATTTTCTATAGAAATAAAATTTTGATAAAATTTTCTATAGAAATAAAATGTTGATAAAATTATTGTACAGAAATAAATTTTTGGCAATGTTTTGAATAGAAATAAGATTTTGACATAATTTTCTACAGAAATAAAATTTTGACAAAATTTTCTATAGAAATAAAATTTGACAAAATTTTCTAAAGAAATAAAATTTTGAAAAAATTTTCTACAGAAATAAAAATTTGACAAGATTTTCTTTAGAAATAAAATTTTGACAAAATAAAATTTTGACAAAATTTTCTACAGAAATAAAATTTTGACAAAATTTTCTACAGAAATAAAATCTTGACATGATTTTTGGTAGTTTTTGATATATCCATGTCCGTCTGTCTGTGAACACATTTTTCTAATCAAAGTCCAAGTCGCAGTTTCAGTCCAATCGGCTTCAAATTTTGCACAGGTTTCTGTTTTGGTTCATAATAGAACCCTATTGATTTTGAAAGAAATCGGTTCAGATTTGGATATAGCTCCCATATATATCTTTCGCCCGATATGGACTTATATGGACCCAAAAGCCAGAATTTTAATCTGATTTGCTGGAAATTTTGCACAATGAGTACAATTAGTAGTGTTGTCAAGTGTGCTAAATTTGATTGAAATGGGTTCAGATTTAGATATCGCTTCCATATATATCTTTCGTCCTATTTGCACTAATATGACTACAGAGGCCAAAGTTTTACTCTGATTTACGTGAAATTTTGCAGAGTTTTTAGAATTATCATTCTGCATGCACATAACACAATGCATGTCACATGTGGTTAGGTTAAGTGGCAGCCCGATGTGTCACTTAGACTATTCAGACTATTGTGATACCACAGTAGTGAACTTTTCTCTTATCACTGAGTGCTGCCCGATTCCATGTTAAACTCAATGACAAGGGACCTCCTTTTTATAGCCGAGTCCGAACGGCGTTACACATTGCAGTGAAACCATTTAGAGAGGCATTGAAACACTCAGAAGCATTACCGAGGTGGGATAATCCACCGCTGAAAAATTGTTTGGTGTTCGTTCGAAGCAGGAATTGAATCCACAACCTTTTGTATGTATGGCGGTCATGCTAAACATTGCACCACTGTGGCTCCAAATTCGGTTGAAATTCGTTAGATATAGCTCTCATATATATGTTGTTCTGATTTCGGCAAAAAGGGCAAAATACCAACATTTTCTTTGTAAAATCGCCCCTGCTAAGACGAAAATTTGTAAGAATGACTCTATCGGGCGACAAATCATAAATACACTTTTGTACACAGTTGTCTAAAAACTTCTTCAGATTTAGTTTCTCATATTTTTTAATAACATTGTGTTTCACCCCAGGACATTAGCCGACTTAAATTTTAAGTCTATAGATTCTGTAGAAGTCGAACTAATTTTGTCCAGATCGAGACAGATTTAACTATATGTATATGGGAACAAAAACCTTTATATACAGCAACCAACACATTTTACGGATTTGGTATGGTATCGAAAATGTGGATCTACAAAATGGTGCAGGCTATAATATGGTCGGCCCCGACCGACTTTTTAGACTTTCCTTACATGTTTTTTACTTACCAGAGTATGACTATATGACAACTTTCTTCTCTTCTTCTACTGCATATGTGAATTGGATAGACTTTTTGGCCCAATCAATCTATCATTGTCATATATTTTTCTAAGAAATTTACAGCTTTATGTATTCTAGCTAGTCCTTTTTCTTGTTGTTCACAATGGCTCTCTCACTCTCTATTGCTCCCAATATGGGCTTCAACAAATGCACTTCTCAAATGGCAAAGATCAGAGAAACATACACAAACCCTTATTATCTCATAGAATGCTAGTAATTCTTTTATGATTAATGTTGACTTTTGGACATTCCAATTTTCAAGGACGTTAATCTGAAAGATTTTGGTTGTTGTTTAACAGTAAGTGATTTGTATTATAAACATAATTTTGAATCTTTTATAATACTGAAGGGCATTGTTTGTTGTTGAACGACAAAAAGATATTGTCTTTTTTAAAACAAATTTTTGTTTAACCTAGAACTGTTGACAAGTTTTAATATATTTTTATACCCCGAAAGTTCTTAATGGTAGAAAATTTTGTAAGAATATGTCTATTATGACAAGAAGCAGAAAGATGGGAAATAAATTCACTATATATTTGACAAAACTAAATAGGGTTAATATGAATTAATGGATATATTTCACCTCTCTATACACACTCTCGTTGGATGGGGGCATATAAAGTATTCCATTGTAACACAATAGCGATTTCCGGCTATATAAACTATATTTATAGTCCTGCTCAGGGATAAATTCTATGACTATATAATGATGTCCGTCTATCTATTTTTATTACACTAAAATTTTCGTTTACGCTTTTTCCATTTTATAAAGTTTATTTATTTATTTATTTTTGTTTTTGTTTTTGTTTTTGTTTCTGTTTTTTTTTTTTTTTTTTTTTTTGGGATTTACTTTAAGCTTTTCTCTGTGTATTTTATTTTCTACTACCAGCAGCATTATTGATGTATTATATCTCTATGAGTATTTATTGGTTTTGCAAAAGATTTATTTTCATTCATATTCATCGTTGGTGCCATAATCTCATGTCTAGTCGTCTATTAACTGGGATTATTCATTGTTGTGTGACATTTAATCACAAGAAAAACGATTTTCATTGGAACAAGAATTGGGTCGAAGTCTGGTGATAAAGGGTGATTTGTTAAGAGCTTGATAACTTTTTTTTAAAAAAAAACGCATAAAATTTGCAAAATCTCATCGGTTCTTTATTTGAAACGTTAGATTGGTCCATGACATTTACTTTTTGAAGATAATTTCATTTAAATGTTGACCGCGGCTGCGTCTTAGGTGGTCCATTCGGAAAGTCCAATTTTGGGCAACTTTTTCGAGCATTTCGGCCGGAATAGCCCGAATTTCTTCGGAAATGTTGTCTTCCAAAGCTGGAATAGTTGCTGGCTTATTTCTGTAGACTTTAGACTTGACGTAGCCCCACAAAAAATAGTCTAAAGGCGTCAAATCGCATGATCTTGGTGGCCAACTTACCGGTCCATTTCTTGAGATGAATTGTTCTCCGAAGTTTTCCCTCAAAATGGCCATAGAATCGCGAGCTGTGTGGCATGTAGCGCCATCTTGTTGAAACCACATGTCAACCAAGTTCAGTTCTTCCATTTTTGGCAACAAAAAGTTTGTTAGCATCGAACGATAGCGATCGCCATTCACCGTAACGTTGCGTCCAACAGCATCTTTGAAAAAATACGGTCCAATGATTCCACCAGCGTACAAACCACACCAAACAGTGCATTTTTCGGGATGCATGGGCAGTTCTTGAACGGCTTCTGGTTGCTCTTCACTCCAAATGCGGCAATTTTGCTTATTTACGTAGCCATTCAACCAGAAATGAGCCTCATCGCTGAACAAAATTTGTCGATAAAAAAGCGGATTTTCTGCCAATGATTTTGGTAATAAAATTCAATGATTTGCAAGCGTTGCTCGTTAGTAAGTCTATTCATGATGAAATGTCAAAGCATACTGAGCATCTTTCTCTTTGACACCATGTCTGAAATCCCACGTGATCTGTCAAATACTAATGCATGAAAATCCTAACCTCAAAAGAATCACCCTTTATAATACATGAGTTTATTTTCATAATAAATATCCTGAGATATACATTTCTGTTCAGTTCAATATCGTTATTTTAAGACGATAATTTTGAGCAAACGATTCTCAATGAAACCAACCATATTATACCTTGTACCACTTTATAAATCCACATCTTCAATACCATATCGAATCCGTCAAATGTATTGGTTGCTATATATAGAGGTTTTTGTCCCAAATACGTATATTTAAATCTGACTCAGTGCAAAAATTCACGTCAATCGGAGTGAAATTATAACATCCGTATGTTAACTATACTCCTTGTAAAAAAAATTACGTAAATCAGAGTAAAAATCTTACCCCTGTGGTCATATGAGTGTAAATCGGGCGAAAGATATATATGGGAGCTATATCTTAATCTGAACCGATTTCAACCAAATTTGGCCCACATGACGACATTATCCTGGTGCAAAATTTAAAGAAAACTAGGCTATAACTCTGGCATCTTTTCCCATATAAGTGCATATCAGGCGAAAGATATATATGGGAGTTATATCTAAATCTGAATTGCTTTCAATCAAATACGGCATACTTTGCGACAGTACCAATAGCACCCTTTGTGCAAAATATAAAGCAAATCAAACTGAAACTCTGGCTTCTGAGGCCATATTAGTAGATATCGGGCGAAAGATATATATGGGAGCAATATCTAAAACTGAACCGATTTCTTCCAAAATCAATAGGGTCTTATTCTACCCAAAACACATATTTGTGATAAATTTGAAGTCGACTTAACTTGCGATCTTGACTTTGATTACAAAAATGTGTCCACAGACAGACGGACAGGCGGAAGGATGGACGGACATGGCTAGATCGACTCAGGGATCGACCCTGAGCATTATTGCCAAAGACACCATCTGGCTATCTCGTCTTCTTCTGGGTATTGCAAACAAATGCACTAACTTATAATACCATGTTACACAGTGTGGCGCAGGATAATGAAAATGTCCTTTTTGGATCCGAAAGTTGTGCAAAATTGGAGAGAAGCGATGCATTTAACAACCCAGCAAAAAAAAGCGTCGCCAAAAAAGTAATGAAAATATTCTTTTTAGATCCGGAAGTGGTGCAAAATTGACGCAGAAGCGATGAATTTAACATGGGCTTGTCATAGGACGGAAGTCATCCATTTCAACAGCCGTTGCACTGAATTTGCATCACTTCTTTAGGTGTGATCCGAATTCAATATTTTGGCTGAAAATTAAAAAATTCTGTGATATTTTGTCAAATAAATAATTTTTATAATTTTTAATAGATTCTAACGCTTGTCGGAAACGTTTGACCTTAAATATTTTTAAAAATTCACAATTTTTTTCAGATTGGATTTAGCATTTTTTTCGACAAAATTTAAATGATTTGTACCATTTTATGAATTCTTACTCAGTTTTTAACGTATTTGGGTCATATATGGTCTAGCGACTTGACTCTTTATGAAATAAATAAATACAAAACAAGTATGTACGGCAGTAAGTTCGGCCAGGCCGAAGCTTATGTACCCTCCACCATGGATTGCGTAGAATCTTCTTCTAAACACTGCTATATACAATCGAATTACTTAAGTTGCGGTAACGCTTGCCGATGGCATTGTATCTTAAAACCTCCTAACACCGTCTTCTAAATTGTATGTAAGTCCATAGGTGGTTATATTAAATCAAAAAAGATCGATCAAATACGTATATAATGCAGTTTGACAAAATTTTCTATAGACATAAAAAAATTTTAACAAAATTTTCTATAGAAATAAAATTTTCACAAAATTTTCTATAGAAAGAAAGTTTTGACAAAATTTTCTACAGAAATAAAATTTTAACAAACTTTTCTATAGAAATAAAATTTTAAAAAAATTTTCTATAGAAATAAAATTTTGACTAAATTTTCTATAGAAATAAAATTTTGACAACAATTTTCTATAGAAATAAAATTTTGACTAAATTTTCTATAGAAATAAAATTTTGACAAAATTTTCTATAGAAATAAAATTTTAACAAAATTTTCTATAGAAATAAAATTTTGGTAGATTATTTTTGGCTCGAGTGGCAACCATGATTATGAACCGTTATCATGTGCTGACACCACGTACCACATTTCAACCGGATCGGATGAAATTTGCTTCTCTCCGAAAGCCAAATACCCACCACCAAAGGATGGGGGGAATATTAACTTTGTCATTCCGTTTGTAAAACATTCAAATATTGCTCTAAGACCCCATAAAGTATATATATTCTGAGTCGTGGTAAAATTCTGAGCCGATCTAAGCATGTCCGTCCGTCCGTCTGTTGAAATCATGCTAACTTCCGAACGAAACCAGCTATCACAATGGACTGAATAGTCTAAGTGAGCCTGAATCTTAATCGGGCTGCCACTTTAACCTTAACTATCGACTTGAAACTTGGCACAAGTAGTTGTTATTGATGTAGGTCAGATGGTATTGCAAATGGGCCATATCGGTCCACTTTTACGTATAGCCCCCATATAAACGGAGCCCTAGATTTGACTTGCGGATCCTCTAAGAGAAGCACATATCATCCGATCCAGCTGAAATTTGGTACATGGTGTTAGTATAGGGTCTCTAATAGAGCTGTGCACGTGAGTAATATTTTACTCACGCTCACGCACACTCACTACGGAGAAATCTTATTCACGCACACTCACGCACGATATTTGTTTGGTAGGACTCACGCTAACGAAAAGAAAATTTGTACTCACGCACACTCACGCACGGAAATCTTTTAAATGTCGTGACTCACGAAAAACGTCGTGACTCACGAATAATTTTATGAGTAATTTACCTATAGAACCTGACTGAAAATATGAGTATGATTATAATCGAGAGCGTTATAAAGCTGTTAACACTTAGGATGTCACTAAAATTTTATATATATGAATTGAACTCGTAAGCATTTTATGTTCGTAAGCGGGATTATTTTCGTGAGCGTGTTTTTCCGAAATTCGTTACTCACGCACATTCACTAATATATTATTTTCGTGACTCACGCTCACGCATGACATTTGTTTGGTTAATCACGCTCAGCGTGACTCACGCGTTTGTCACGAAAATTTTCGTGAGTCACGACAATTTCGTGTCACGTGCACACCTCTAGTCTCTAACAACCATGCAAAAATTGGTCCATATCGGTCCATTATTATATATAGCCCCCATATAAACCGATCCCGAGATTTGGTTTTGGAGCCCCTTGGAGGAGCAAATTTCATCCGAGTCAGTTGAAATTTGGTACTAACAACCATGCCTAACTGGGGCCATATCGGTCTATAGTTATATATAGCCCTCAGATAAATCGATCACCAATCACACAAAAATTGGTCCATATCAAGTTCATAATTGTATATTTACGGTAAAAAGGCCATGGAGTGGTACGCCGCCAACAACGTGCAGGTGGTTCCCAAGGACAAGAACCCTCCCAACACGCCAGAGCTCCGCCCAATTGAGAAATACTGGGCTATTGCCAAGCGGAACCTAAAGAAGACCAAAAAAACTGCTAAGGACGAGCAGCAGTTCAAGGCAAACTGGCTTTCTGCGGCGAAGAAGGTGGACAAGGTGGCTGTACAAAATCTGATGGCAGGTGTCAAGCGTGAGGCCCGGCAATTCGGATTTGGAAAAGCGAAAGCCTAACTGAATATTTTTCCTGAATTTTATACTAATTGAACTTGAAAAAGAAATTTAATTTGATTTTTTAAATAAACGATTTCACCGATTTACACGCGTTTTCCCTTGACCAAATTTTGACCGTATCACCCTTTATAGGACCCATATAAGCGACCCCCATATTTCAATTCTGGCTCTTTAAGTACCGTGTAAAAGTCCATATCGATTCGTAATTATTTGTAGATTTCCATATATATACCTTTTTTGTCTAATATACTACGTATGGAAGTAATTACATTGTGGATGACAGTATTATGTAGAAGTTTCTACGCATTCCATGGTGAAGGGTACATAAGATTCGGCCTGGCTGAACTTACGACCGTATGTACTTGTTAATTTTTGTTTTTTACCACGAAAACAAATTCCATACGATGTTCGGGAGGAAAGTACTTTTTGTGCGTGTATTCAATCTGTAAATTGGTCACGGATCATTTTCCATAAATCCATATTTTTTGTTTCTTTCTTGTTTCTCTATGACACATGTTTAAATGAAACATATCTTGGACTGATGGTTGTTAACTGGTGCAAGTTGAAATGTAGCATAAATCTGACCAAGAGCAGATTCGATTTCTTTTGTTTGCATATTTGACAAAAGACTTTCATTTCTACATTCACATAAATCATTGGCCATGTTCTACCAGCATTGGCATTGGCGATGATTGAAAAGTTAATCATGCCTTTGTCAGTACAGCTAATGGCAAAGAGAGCATATGCTGCGGATTGCTATGAGGCAGTCCGTCATTCAGCCAGCTAGGCAATTTACCAAACACACAGCAATCCACACGCATACACCCATAACACTTACGAGCCTGCAGACATTTTTAATCTACCACCATATGAAGCAAATCATATTTTTCTACAGAATGTGTCTGAATTTTTCCATAAGATTTGGCCCAGACATCAAGACAATTCAATTTGGTTATATTTGATCGATGGCACTTAGTGATATTGAAAGTTGGTTGGTGTTTGCTGGTAGATTAACATATAAAAATTGTAACGATAAAGAAATGAAAGAGGTTTTGTTTAAACACTTGAAAAATTTAAAGTTGCATTGTCTTTAGCTCTCAATATGCCAAGTTTCAAAGGATCCGACCAAGCCAAGCAAAAAACAAGTATATACAGCAGTAAGTTCAGCCGGGCCGAATCTTATGTACCCTCCACCATGGATTGCATAGAAATTTGTACTAAAGACTGTCATCCGCAATCGAATTACTTGCGGTACCATTTGCCGATGACAAGGTATCTTAAAACTTCTTAACGCCGTCTTCTCAATTGTAAGTCCATACGGGGTATATATAGTAAACAAAACAAGTATATAAAGCAGTAAGGTCGGCCGAGCCGAATCTTAAATACCCACCGCCATGAATCAAATATTATACTTTCCTGTGAAAATTTCAAGGGGATTTGGTGATAAGCAGATCAGTTCAACCAGTACACTTCCCGAAGATAAATTCAAAGATTTTACCTATGAAGAATAGATCAGATTCTGAATTAATAAGAACCATTTTTTGTTTGAGTTTTAGAGGAATCATAAACATCTCTTGTAAGTGTGCAAGAAAATTAAATGAAAATGAAATAACGCCTTGATTTGATATCTAAAATCTGTAGATGTTTACCCCCATGATTTAAATGATTACCAGAAGTAAAATCTGGGAACTATAATTCAGTTTCAAGCAATTTTCATTATCAGTGCACATGGACCGATATTCACCATTTTCGGCACACCTCTTTATGTTCCTAAAATACTTCTAGATTTAAAATTTCATGCTAATTTGATAAAAACTATGGTTTCTAAAAGCCCAAGAAGTAAAATCGGGAGATCGGTCTATTTGGGAGATAAACCAAAACATGGACCAATACACGCCATTTTCGGCTCTCATATTTAAGGTCCTAAAATACCTGTAGATTTCTCATTTCAGGCAAATTGGATAAAAACTACGGATTCTAGAAGCTTAAAAAATAAAATCATTTCTTGCACAACTATTTATATTCCTAAAAACCTCCAGATTTTCGATTTCAGGCAAAGTGGACAACAATTACGGTCTCTAGAAGCCCAAAAAGTAATATCGGGAGAACGGTCTACCTGATGGCTATATCAAAACATGGACCTATACTCACCATTTTCGGCATACCGTTTTATGGTCCTAAAATACCTCTAGATTTCCAATTTGAGGTAAGTTGGAAAAAAACTACGGTTTCTATAAGCCCAAGATTAAAATCTGGAGATCGGTCTATATGGGGGCTGTATAAAAACATGGTCCGATTTTCAGCACACCTCTTTAGGGTTTTAAAATACCTCTATATAAACTACAGATTTTAGACGCCCAAGAAGTAAAAACTGGAGATCGGTCTATATGGGCGCTATACCAAAAGATGGACCGATACTCACCATTTTCGGCACACCTCTTTATTGTTCTATAATACCTCTAGATTTCCAATTTCAGGCAAAGTGGATAAAAACTACGGATTCTATAAGCCCAAGACCCAAATCGGGAGATCGGTCTATATGGGGGATATACCAAAACCTGAACCGATACTCACCATTTTTAGCACAACTCTTTATGGTCCTAAAATATCTCTCGATTTCAAATTTCAACCACATTGGATAATAACTACGGATTCTAGAAGCCCAAGAAGTAAAATCGGGATAGCGATATATATGGGGGCTATACCTAAACATTAACCGATAGTCACCATTTTTGGCACACCTCTTTATGGTGCAAAAATACCTCTAGATTTCCAATTCCAGGCGAATTGGATAGAAACGATCGATTCTAGAAGCCCTAGAAATATAATCTGGAGATCGGTCTATACGGGGGCTATACCAAAACATGGACCGATACTCACCATTTTTGGCACACCTCTTTGTGGTCATAAAATACCTCTTTTGACAAAATTTTCTAGAAAAATAAAAGTTTGGTAGATTATTTTTGGGGATTGGCTATATATAACTATAGACCGATATGGACCAATTTTGGCATAGTTGTTAGCGGCCATATACTAGCGTAATGTACCAAATTTCACCACGTACCAAATTTCAACCGGGTCTGGGGATCAGTCTAAATGGGGATTATATATAATTCAGACCGGAATGGACCAATTTTTTATGGTTGTTAGAGTCCATATACTAACACTACACACCAAATTTCAACCGGATCTGGTGAATTTTGCTCTTCCAAGGGGATCCGGCGTCAAATCTGGGGATCTGTTTATATGGGGGCTACATATAATTATGAACCGATATGGACCAATTCCTTCATGGTTGAGACCATATACTAACACCACGTACCAAATTTCAACCGAAACGGATGAATTTTGCTCATCCATGAGGCTCCGGAGGTCAAATCTGGGGATCGGTTCTTATAGGATCCGCAAGCCAAATCTGGGGATCGGTTTATATGGGGGCTATATATAATATATAGACCGATTTGGACCAATTTTTGCATGGTGGTGAGAGACCATATGCTAACACCATGTACCAAATTTCAACCGGATCGGATGAATTTTGCTCCTCCAAGAGGCTCCGCAA